>NW_015388756.1:321152-325574 GCF_001527695.2 Protobothrops mucrosquamatus
TTGCTTTGGTCCTCTGAGCATGTGTATGCATGTATAGCCAGTATTTCTTCTGAGAAAGCTAGCCTAGTAAAGGAGATTTATGCATGTACACACATGAGCTCGGAAGAAGTTGGAAATAATCACACCGATTTTCCTCTGCGTTTTGAGGAGGGACACCTAGTTTGGGTGAACACGCTTTGCAAAAAGCCCTTCAAAGGCTAGACAAAGATCAATTAAAATATAAGTAAGCCTGTCAACCACAGATGAAAATGCAATCTATTAGTTGCTTAATAAAGAAATAATGCATAGATAAAGGCTACACGAGACATCCAAGTCACTATGATAGAAATCTACATAAACATTATAAATATCATAGATAAAGCTGAACTAGTCTCTAATAAAACAAATACGTATATTTATATCTATTTATAATATATTACATATATTATATTACATATATATTTATAATATATTACATATATTATATTACATATATTACCTTGGGGTTTTCTATTATTAAAATGGTTTCATTTTTGGGGGTGTATCACTTCAGTTCAAAAATAATATTTACCTTGTAGATATTATTCAATATTATTAGTTATGCTTATTCCTATGATTTCTACACTGAAATCTTGCCTTCCGGTGTTTTGAAAGTTTCCTTTTCTTGCAAAGAAAACCTTGGCATTCTTTATCTAATTCTCTAATTCTCAAGTTTTTCATTTTCTTGGGAATATTGCACAATATTTCAGAGCTTTATTGTAGTAAAGCGGCAAGGGAGACGATTGATTTATTTGTACCCCTGCCTCCCACTGCAGTTACCCTGGCTGCTTGCTTGCCTGCTTGTTTGTTTGTTTGTTTGTTTGTTTGTTTATTTATTTATTTATTTATTTATTTATTTATTTATTTATTCTATTAAATAGCTCTATACGAAAATTCCCCAGAACTAATAACAGTGAGAATTTCACTGAAATTGTCTTTTCCTTTGAAAGCAGAAATTCAAAAGCAATTTATTTTCCATTAAATTGAAATAAAGTGGCTGGTGGGGAAAAAGCAGAAAAATGTTTGGCACCCACTAGATTAAAAATATTTGAAATAAAAGTTGTCCTTCGTTTTTACATTCATTTTGCAATAAAAAATTCAAATAAAAAATTATACGCATCCACCCAGCAATAGAGAATAAATGGAATTCATCTCCCCTAATCCATTAAGTTTTTGGAGGGGGAGACTAATTTGTTTTTTGTTTTTTTTTGTAACATTAAATTAGTATATGATGTGAACAGGAAGCAGAACCTCACAACTGTCCCCATGAGGCAGAAAGCACATTTTGACTTGGAGAAAAATAATAGATGTTCCTGCACCACATGGCAGAATTGGGTTCATCCATAATCAGAGAAGGTGGTGTCTGCCTATATTGTATGCACTTGAAAGTTAAGAATTGGGTCTGATAAAGTTTGGGTGGAAAGTTGGAAAGAAGATTCCATTTTCAAAAATAATATATGGATATCCCTAAAGTGCTTTTTCAAAAGGCAATTGGACATATTTTTTTTCTTGAAAACTTCTCATCCAAGAAACTTCTTCAGTCAAAACTGAAGGAAAAGCACCTTTGGGACTAGCAAGAATGAAAGTTGTCTGAGAATCTCCATAGATAATAAATAGATATGTCCATAAGTCAGGGCCATGGGCCACTTCTGGGCCTTGAGCTCCCCAGAAGTGGTGGGTGAACATGGGTGAGTGCATGTATATGTGCATCCCCACTTGCGCAAGCAAAGTAGCAGGTGAGTGTATGTGTGTGTGTGCGCACATGTGCTCCATTTGAGTGAGCAGTGGGCATGCGTTCCCGCCACTTGTGCAAATGGAGCTGCGCGTGCTTGCCCACCATTTGCATGGAATGATCTCCTTTCCCTCCCACTGCTGGTCCACAAAGTCGCAAAGGTTGGGGAACCCTGCACTAAGTGACCAGAAATCAGATTAGATTTTTGAAAGAAGGAAAAGAACACTTCTAAGCTTAGGGGGAAAAAAAATCACATACATATATTATAGTACACTTGGGTTTTTTAAAAACGTTGTGTAATGGTATGTGTGCATGACTTTGGGGAATGAATGGGAAGAGATACTGCCTAGGAAACAATCAGATAAGTGAGGCAGGAGCCCCCAGTGGCTTAATGGTCAGAGAAAGAAAGTTAGGAAGGACCTATCCTAATTGATCAGGCAGATAAATGTAGTGGTGGGAAATTTGTACTTTCAGACTTGCAAGATTCTGTTAATGTAGCCTCATAACAAAATAGAATTAGTTCATCTGGCTGTGTTTCACCTCTGGTTTACTTGGGAGGGCTGGCAGCTTGGCACATCTTACAATATATGCTATAAAACACTGAGCAACCAAATTGAATTATCTTGCTTGTTAAGTTAAAGTATAAATTATTATGTATTTTGAGCATTAGAATGAAATCTTACCCAGGTTCACTTCCAAGCCAAGAGTAAAGAACATAGGCAGTTGCTTGAATTGGAGGTGAAGTCTTTTCCGAAGAGCACAACATACTGAGTCAGCTGTCAGAGGCAGGCATGCTGAGCCTTCTTCCACAAGCCCTTTAAATAGGAAAATGTTTGCCTTTGTTCCTTGAAATCATGCAAAAGTGTGCCCGACTTTTAGGCATTGCAAGAAAGTGCACTTAGCTGGGTTTCCTGGAAGGAGCGCTCTGTGTTGCAGTTTCCACTTTTAATTAAGAAGATCTTTGGCATCCTGGAAGGAATGTTTATCTGAATAGACTGGCGCCTTCTGCCACATTTTAATCTTTGTGTTAAGCCCATTATAATATCTCGCTCTTTGCTCTGATTATAATTTTTAACCTTTTGCCCTGATGAACAGTGGGAAGACTGTATGGGCAGAGGAAAAGTGAATGGCGGGATGGCTTGGTTCTTTCCCACAAGAGGATAATTGTATAGAAGTAAAATAGATACGGAAACATTATCCTTTTCTTTACCATTTATCGCTAGATGTACATTATATGCTAAAAATCTACAATTATTTTTTTATTTGGAACATTTATTTTGGGGAGAATTTTCCGCTATGACAATTATTTTAAAGATTGTTTTTAAAAGTAGCAATCACATTTTCCACTGATTATCATGAGCTGTTAGAACGTTTCATAATTAAATATCCCTCCCATCTTAAATTACACCAAAATTTAAGTGGTTCCCTAAACAGGGGCCTCCTTTCAAAAGGAAGGTGTTAAAAATAGAATAAAACAATTTGTCTTAGCTTTGAATTCTAACCCTGACCCTGTGGTAGAAAAAAAAGAAATAAGTGTAACAAATACAATTGATGCTGCACCTTCCCCACTTCCATCTTGTAGACACGACACAAATCAAACTCAATGCCTTTCTTTGCCTAATCTTATCAGATCCCAACTGATCCTCCGTACCCCATATAAAATGCCAGGAATCCTATCTAAGGCAAAGATTAGAAGCCTTGTTCACCCATTCACTATACAGCCGAAAGAAGTTCTAATAAGGAATTGCAACATGGTGATCAGGGAAGAAGACCCAATCTTCTGTCCCATCACCCTGATCTTCTCCAGCACTGGAGATGGAGGATCCACCAATGGGTTTAGACTGTATTCCTGCCCAATCAGATCAAGTCAGTCAGAGTTGCCATGCCCGTCCAGGAGCACAGATCCCAGTCTTGACTTGATCTTGCCCATGGACAGAACGTACAACTCTGGCTCTTAGGTACAGTCTAGACTATTAGTGGATTTTCCATCTCACCCTTCTATTGTGCTGTGTTTTTCCTGATAATTAATTTGGCTTTCCCTTACTAAATTAACCAAAAATTCTCAGTCACCATTTCTTAGCTCTGAAGTGGGGGGAGGGGAATTATAGGGAGATAGAAGGGGGCCCCTTCTCTCTTCCCTCCCCCCCAGGAGCTTTAAAGCAAAGCGGCTGAGTTCCGTGGTCTAACGGCTGTTAGACCCCAGGGAATCCTTCGGAGCTCGCGGCTGCGGCGTTCGGCCTCAATACAAAAAAACCCACAAACCTTTGCTTTTCCATTATTCCCTCTTTCTTGTACAGCAATTGTTGCTATAAACATGCTTTTTCTCAGTGTTGTGTTCTGTACTTCTAAATCCCCAGTTACATTTCCATCAGTGGTAAAAAGCCGAGCTTTTCTAAATGGCGTTTGCTTTATCTGTTTTGTATTAAGGAGCCCAGATGGCGCAGTGGTTACAATGTAGTACTGCAGGCTAACTCTGACCACTGTCTGAAGTTTGATCCTGATGGGCTGAAGGCTGACTCAGCCTTCTATGCTTCCGAGGTTGATAAAATAAGGACCCAGATTACTGGGGGAAATATGCTGACATTGTAAACCACACAGTGTGCTGTAAAGCACTATGGGTTGGTATATACAGTAAATCTAAGTGCTATTGCTATTGCTATTATGTGTGGGGG
>NW_015388756.1:327808-341688 GCF_001527695.2 Protobothrops mucrosquamatus
TATATGCAGGTCAAGAAGCAACAGTGAGAACTGGACACGGAACCACTGATTGGTTCAAAATTGGGAAAGGAGTCCGGCAAGGCTGTATACTGTCACCCTGCCTATTTAACTTATATGCAGAGCACATCATGAGAAAGGCAGGGCTAAATGAATCAAAAGTTGGAATTAAGATTGCCGGGAGAAATATCAACAACCTAAGATATGCAGATGATACTACTCTAATGGCAGAAAGTGAAGAGGAACTAAAGAGCCTCTTGATGCGGGTGAAGAAGGAGAATGCAAAAGTTGGCTTGAAACTCAACATTAAGAAAACTAAAATCATGGCATCCGGCCCTCTCAATTCCTGGAAAATAGATGGGGAAGAAATGGAGGTAGTGACAGATTTTATTTTCCTGGGCTCCAAGATCACTTCAGATGGGGGACTGCAGCCAAGAAATTAAAAGACGCTTGCTCCTGGGGAGGAAAGCTATGGCAAATATAGACAGCATACTAAAAAGCAGAGACATCACCCTGCCAACAAAAGTGCATATAGTCAAGGCCATGGTTTTCCCAGTTGCAATGTATGGATGTGAAAGTTGGACCATAAAAAAGGCTGAGCGACAAAGAATTGAGGCCTTTGAACTATGGTGCTGGAGAAGACTCCTGCGAGTCCCTTGGACTGCAAGGCGTTCAAACCGGTCAGTCCTAGAAAAGATCAACCCCGACTGCTCTTTAGAGGGCCAGATCCTGAAGTTGAAACTCAAATACTTTGGCCACCTAATGAGAAGGAAGGACTCACTGCAGAAGGGCCTAATGCTGGGAAAGATTGAGGGCAATAGAAGAAGGGGACGACAGAGAATGAGGTGGCTGGATGGAGTCACTGAAGTAGTAAGCATGAACTTAAATGGACTCCAGAAGATGGTAGAGGACAGGAAGATATGGAGGAAAATTGTCCATGGGGTCACGATGGATCGGACACGACTTCGCAATTACCAACAACAACAACAACAAAAACTTTGCCAAGAAAATTGCAGAGACGTGTCCAGGCAGCCACCAGGAGTCAAGACTGACTTAAGGCTACTTCTGCCTAAAAAGGAAGATTAAAAATAGCCTTCTTTCCAGTTCCATCCATTAAAAGCTCAAAAAAATCCTGTCTCTTTTTATGGAACAAAGGAATATGTGGCTACAATAATGGCATTGGCTTAAAAATGTAGACAATTATGCAATTATGCCTCAGATGTCTTCCATCCGTGATCAAAACTCTTTCACTGATACCCTGTTCCATCTCGTCTTTATTATTTGTCCCAATTTTCCTCAAATTATTCCCTGATAAGGAGCATGTATCCTATTTTTTAGTTCATGACTCTTCAAGTTACCCAACTGATAATGCAAATGCAACATTTAAAATTGAATATAGCTAAATATAGTAGTTGGACTTAGCTCTCTTTAAAGTGTGGCATGCCCATCTGACTGAGCAAGTTAAAAGCTGCTTTTCTGCCTAAAAGAATCATGAGGGAAAACCATCTGAATACTTCAAGATGAACATTAAACTTTAACTGTAATAAATAATATAATATATTTATGGGGTTGAATTCAAAGAAGCACACATAGAATGAAACAACTACTAATTCAAGAGGTTCCATGATAATTCACACAATATTATAAAAGGAGGTTTTCACAGTAGTTCGTACCTTTCTGCTAGTATATGAGGTTTCACCCTGTCTTTCCTAAATCAAGGAACGTATTTATGTTTCATCTTGGTTTTTTTCTGAATCACTGCTCTGCATAATATGCAAAATATATTATGAATAGAAGACAGCACCTGTCAGAATATGAGCATCTTTTGGATTTAATCAGTTCTGAGACTTTTATCTTTCTTTTGTTTAAAATGTTAGGGTTCACTGAATATTCATGCAAATCATCACTCTACTGTATATTGATGTTATTTTCTGTTTGGAGAAGTCATGTGTACAGTATTTATGAATAAGACTGATATGATTACAATCTGGTGCATTTTAATTGTTAATGAAAGTAGTTAGCAAAATGGGTCACAGTGGGAGTTCCTATGTTGTGTGAATAGGAAAACTTAATCAATTAACCAAAGCAATTAATCCTAATGGGTCTATGTGGGACTGTTGTAGTTTTTAGTCTCTCCTGAGGCCATTTGAGAATAACAGAATAACAGAGTTGGAAGGGACCTTGGAGGTCTTCTAGTTAAACCCCCTGCTTAATCAGGAAACCCTATACCATTTCAGACAAATTGTTATCCAATCTCTTCTTCAAAATCTCCAGTGTTGGAGCATCCACAATTTCTGGAAGCAAGTTGTTCCATTGATTAATTGTTCTAATTGTCAGGAAATTTCTCCTTAGTTCTATGTTGGCTCTCCTTCTTGATTAGTTTCCATCCATTGCTTCTTGTCTTGCCTTCTGGTGCTTTGGAGAATAGGTTGATCAAGAGGTATAGCCCTTAAATTTGTGTGACATCGGCTGCAGTCATTCCACTACCATTTTTGCTCTCTCCAGTGTGCGTTTGGGTAGATTAAAAATGTAGGAACTAATTTCTTT
This sequence comes from Protobothrops mucrosquamatus, assembly GCF_001527695.2. Lineage (NCBI taxonomy): Eukaryota > Metazoa > Chordata > Lepidosauria > Squamata > Viperidae > Protobothrops > Protobothrops mucrosquamatus. Next base: position 330,353 of record NW_015388756.1, read on the forward strand.
TGTAGTTTCAAAAGAAATTGCAGTTACAAAACATTTAAAATCCTAAATAGAACTTCATTAAAAGTACTTGTCTCCCTGCTTGCTTTGATATTATAGTGCTGGAATCAGCTTGTAGCTTTTAAAGACTGACAAGTCTTTTTGATTGGTGACTCGTGGTCATTTTATTAACGGTGATATTGTAAGGTAAAAATCCACGAGAATAAGTTTCAAAGAATGAAAGAAACTAAATAGAAACTAAAAACAAACTCGTTCTTATCGATAAAACAAGTCCTACATATAAAGACAAAAGATCTTAATATATGTCAAATGACATATATTAAAAGTGAAGTGAGGGAGTTTAAGGTGAAATAGTGGGAATATTTATATTATAAAATTTATGTTTAGGCTTGAATACATTTAATAGATATTCATATTATATGAGTGGATAGTGGAAAAACTGATGTAAGTTCAATTTGTCCGTTCTGTTTTTGTTATCAGACACACACTCATGTACAAATTCCTAGTCAAGAAAGTGTTCCTTAAGTAAGCTGATTACAGTTTTCCATTCAATAGGGCCATTGGTTAGTGTTGTGTGGGTTGTTTTTCCATTTTTGTGCCAACCTTTGTTGATCAAGCAAGCAGATAAGAGTTAAACAGTTTTTATTTATTTATTAGATACAAATCCTGCTGTGAATGTTACTTGGTCTGCTAGGCAGGATAGGAATTTAATCGATAAAGATGTACAAATAAGTAAGAAGAATACACTTTTCAAGGAAGTCTGAATTTAAGGAATTTAAATGCTCTTTCCCTTTTTATTCATTAACTAGCCTTACAGATTCATAGATCCATCCACTGCTATGTCTGATAGAAATTTATATATTTTTACCATTCCCAGTCTTGAACAGCTGGCAAGGCAGAGGTTTCCTAGTAGAATCACTGCTGATATGTGTTGGGTTTTGCTTTGTTTTGTTTTGTGCCTTCAAGTCGGTTTTTGATACCTAACAAATGCCTGGATAAGTCCCTGCAGCTTTTTGTAGAAAGTGGTTTGCCACTGACTTTTTTCTAGTGCTGAAAGAGAATTATTGGTTCACAGCTACTCAGCTGGCTTTGTGCCTAAGGCAGTACTAGAACTCACAGTCTCCTGGTTTCTCTCAGTTTTTAGCCTGATGCCTTAACCACTACACCAAACTGGCTCTGTGATCTACTTTTGAACAAAGCCCTTTGTACATTGTAGAGAGCAGCAAGTGGTTTGATTTCTCTACTACTGAGTTCAGTACAGCACCATTTTGAAGAAAACCTAAATTTTGACTGACTACTAAAATTCTATCAACTGTAATCCAAGTGTCAACCTTTTGAGATAGGCCAGGTCAAGAAAAAAAATCCTGCAGGGACTCTTTAGTATTGTATTAACAGTATTGTAAAAACTGTAGTTGTACCTTTTTAAAGACAATAAGGTCAAGACACTGTTGTTCTGAGTTAACAACAACAGCAGCAGCAGCAGCAACAACAACAACAACAACAATAATAATAAAGTTGGTACCTTGGAGGTCATCTAGTCCAACCCCCTGCTCAGGGAGGAAACCCTATACCATTTCAGACAAATGGCTGTCCAGTCTCTTTTTAAAAACTTCCAGTGTTGGAACATTCACAGCTTCTGGAGGCAGGTTGTTCCACTGATTAATTGTTTTTACTATTAGGAAATTTCTTTCCCATATTTTTTATTTCACCAGAGGTGAGGAACCATTTCACCTTTCCCCTTTTTAAAGTCCCGAATTAAGTTCTTCTACGAACAACTTAGCTACCACACTTTATTGTCATCAGAATTACTTTTGTCTTACCATAATCCAGACTTTTACAGCCCAAATACTGTGATTTTGTATTGTCTGTAAGTCATCCATTGATGTGGTTTGCGCTCACATTTGCAACCACAGAAAAACACAGTTGGAAAAAGGAAAGGCTTGGAATTAGCAAATACTGTCCTATTAAAGAGAAGCCCTTCCAAGCTGGGTGAATGTCTTAGATGATCACAGCAGAGCCATCTATCTGGCAATCTGCAGCCTCCTTGACTTCCTATGCATCACTAAATCTCCGGGGAAGATATGTCTTTTCCTACTGGGGTTCTGCATATTCAGAAGTGTGAGCAGCCGAGGAGGCTTCATGTGATGGAATGCTCTGGAACAGAAACAAGAAAACAATATTTGTTTCCTCTACCTTCTATAGTAGGAAAAATAAATGGTCAGACACTCCAGGAACAAAGTAGAAAAACATGATATGTTCATATGAGCAATTAAGTAATTGCTAGACTGATTTTGCCACAGCATTATCTGAGATGATAATTACAGATAGCCAAACATTTCTGGGACAATTGTTAAGTGAATTTTGCCCCATTTTGTGACCACAGTTGTTAAGTGAATCACTGCAGTTGTTAAGTTAATAACATAATTGTTAAGTGAATCTGGCTTCCCCATTAATTTTGCTTGTGAGAAGGTAGCAAAAGGGGATCACTTGACCTGGTACACTGCAACGGTCATAAATATGAACCAGTTGCTAAGCATTTGAATTTTGATCACATGACCTGGGGATGCTTCAATGGTCATAAGTGTGAAAAATGGTCATAAGACCTTTTTTTTAATGCTATTGTAACTTTGAACAGACTCTAAATGTACTGTTGTAAGTCGAGGGCCACCTGAACTAAAAATAAATGGTCAAATAAGAGGAACAAAGTAGAAAAACAATCTTTTCATATGAGATGGAAAGTTGTAAGGAATTGCTAAACTGAATTTGACACAGCATTATCTGAGATGATAATACACAACGGATCACCTCTACTGTGGAGTTTGATTGAAACTGACAACATTGGCATAGTTTTTCAATTATTATTTCAAGAAATTTTTCAATTACGGCAGTTTGCACTGAATCTTATAACACATCATGTATAATCTTATAAGCATATCATGTATAATATATTATCCTCAGAATGGAATTGATTCTCTTTGTTTTAAATGCAGTTACTTTGAACTGGAAAGCAGCGGCCTGAGAGATGAAATAAGGTATCACTACAGATTTAACGGAAAGACAAGAACAGAAGTATTTCCCTATCGGCTAGCAGATGGACAATGGCATAAAATTGCATTGTCCCTCAGTGCATCCCACCTCCTGCTTCATGTGGACTGCAATAGGTAAGCCATTCTTCATCAGTTTTGCCCTCCCTGCCATCTCCCATGAGTAATGCCTGCTCCCTCAACATAAAACTTAGTACTGCTGGATAAAATTTGAAATGGAGTTTTATATGCTCCAAAATGTCAATTGAATATTTGAGTGAAAAGAGAAAATTGCATGATAATTAAATAGCAAACCTCTAGTTGCTAATTTTGGAGTGGTGGAAAGGTATTCATGTATTGCATCATTCTCTAGATATCAGTTGAAGTGCAATGCACTGTATAGTCTATTTTTTTCTCAAGAAGGCTTCTCCCAGCATGCATCTAATATCTGAAGGTGTAATTGTAGCTTCTAATTTCTTTTCATGTAATAAGTGCCTTAAAATATTCTTTAAATTCATTTTCAAACAAGACATTTGAAAAGAAAAGAATAGAAAAAAAATGAGGACACGCCTAAATCCTTTTTTATACTTTGTAAGAAGCCAAATCTGAATACTGTAGTTCTACTTTTTTCTTAGATATAAAACAAATCATATACTGTAGCTCTACTTTTTTCTTAGAAAGCAAATCATATACTTGACATTGTAATGTTTATTTGTAAATAATAACATGAAGCTGATATAGAAGTGGAGAAAGAGTATGAAACCTAGACCTAAGTAATGTTAACTAAAGACTTTTTCTCTTAGTGCCTTTGAGCAGGTACTTTTTTATATGTGAAAACATAATTTTAGTACATTAGGTTTTGTTCTTATTTTGAAAACTTAGCAGTTGTTTGCTTAAAAATATTTAATATTTAAAGTTGTTGCCTGAAGATTTACTTGAGCTGGCATAATGAAATGAGAAAAAGATCTGCAGGATCTGTAAAGTATAATCTTTAACAAAAGTATTGGTTAAAAAAAGAGAAAAAGATTTGCAGGGAGAAATGCCTGATATACACCCTGCGTTATTATTCAAAGGTTATCAATTTTCAACTGTTTTGGCTATCCAGGATAACTATTTTAAGAAAGAAACATAGAAGTATGTCTCCTTTTACACATTTTTATTGACAGGTATCATAACAGAAATGGCAAATTTTTCAAACCCAGAATTTATTCATGTATATATTCAAGTTATAATTATATGGAGGTTATTAGCCTGAATAAAAGAATAGCTAATTGTTGAACATTCTGACTGATATTTATTTCTTGAACAGTGTAGAAATTGTTTTTAGTTGACATATATATGACTCACTAGGTGCACTAAGTTTTTATTGGCAAAATATTAGAAATATGTTTTTTACATTAGAGTGTTTAATGGCTTATTATAATAGAAAATTATAATATGTGCTTCTTTTGAATATGCTTATCAAAGATCACTAGTTCATATGGAAAATGATGGTTGGAGTTTAACCATACTACACAAACATAACTGTAAAGTATAAATAATAGAATACGGTTCGTATTCCACAGCATATGTAATTGGGTTATTTGGGTTAGTGTACTAAGGGGATACCAAAAAGGGTTTAATTAATGTCATTTAACCACAAAGAGTTAAATATAAATCAAAGCAGGCCCAATCATGTACAAGGTTAAATAACTCCATATAATTATATAAGTGGTAGGAGTAGCTAAATCCAGTCACTTGACAAGTTTTTTGCAAACTAGTCTGAGAAAACCAGCTGAAGAAAAGGAAAGTATGAAAGGAAGTCTTTATCTGGGTGGTTTTTTTTTCTTTTTGAAGAACTGGATGTACATTTTGCAATGTTGAGTTTTTCTTTCCATCACAATAAGAACTCCATCATAACGTGGCTGTCTCCACTTTCCCCCCTAGAGTTCCAACAATTTTTGCTTTCTCAGCTGAATCTTCCCAACTGTTATTCTTGAGGTTCCCTTGAAGCCTTCTTTGCTCTCCAAAGGACTAAGTTGTCAGAAAAACAATGTCTGTCAAGAATTTCCTGGAAAGACCATGGCAGAGAGAGTTTATTTTCCAGCTGATATTAGCATAATAAAACACCACTGCAACTTTATACTTCTTTGAAAGATCTGACATTTGTGTTTGGAAGGCTTCATCTATATCTTCTTGGTGATCTGAGATAAAGGCTCCAGAAGAAGCATTGATTTTATTTGTTTCTCTACTTATTTTAACCCAGGTGTTCTTTACATTAATGTTCACTTAAATTTCTGAGCAGGAATGAATATTTTAAATATACAGTTCAACTGATTTTCCCACTTTCTGTTGCTTTTTTTCTTTTATACAAATGCTATCCTTCAATTGCTATGTTTCATTCATGGAAGTCATGTCACCGTGTATTCATTACTCAATCATATTTGTTTTCTTATACTAACAGCTCAACAAGACAAACAAGATGTTTCTTACAATGCAGATATGCTTTGCTTTAAAGTAAGCAAGCAAACAATATCCAGCATACAATGTGTATGCTAGAGTTTTGACTGTAGTGTCAGGGAAGAAGGTGAAGTTACCTGATTAGAACTCTGATCCTGGTAAGCTTCTGATACAAAAAAAGCTTCAAATATATCAGTGGATAGCATTCACAAGACACCTCTACTGCTGTTGCTCTTTTAACTTGGAAAATGTCATGCCCATGATGATATTCAGATGTTCACAAGTGTAGCCAGTCTTAACATTTATCTTCTTTATTTTTAAATTTTTCTTACTTTAAGTATTGTGAACATTCTGACTTGGCCTCACAGCCAGAGAATTTTATCTTGATCCTGAGCTTGTGTTCTTAGTGTATATTCCACCACAATAGTAAGGTAGCAATTGTGGCCAGGGGCCCTTTGCATAATTGCCTGTTGCATGCTAATTGTGTCTGCACCTGGATTGGAAGGCCTTGCTTATTGTTATTCAAACCTTAGTTACCTCCTGATTGGATTGTTGTAATGTGCAGCACAGAGGGCTGCTGTCATGGTTCTGATAGATGAGACCAGCAATTGCTTTCCTCAAANAGCACCAGTAAAATAATTGCCACTATAACATTCCATTTTTAGGTGCTCTTATTCAAAGTTTCTTACTTTCTTTGATTTATCTTTGATTTTTGTTTGAGCAAGAATAGCTATTTTGTTCAGGATGTATATTTCTGTTTTCTAGAATTATATACAGTTTACTGTATATAATTTTCACTTCACTCCCTCAAATTCCACTTTAGGTGGGAATATTTATATTATAAAATTTATGTTTAGGCTTGAATACATTTAATAGATATTCATATTATATGAGTGGATAGTGGAAAAACTGATGTAAGTTCAATTTGTCCGTTCTGTTTTTGTTATCAGACACACACTCGTGTACAAATTCCTAGTCAAGAAAGTGTTCCTTAAGTAAGCTGATTACAGTTTTCCATTCAATAGGGCCATTGGTTAGTGTTGTGTGGGTTGTTTTTCCATTTTTGTGCCAACCTTTGTTGATCAAGCAAGCAGATAAGAGTTAAACAGTTTTTATTTATTTATTAGATACAAATCCTGCTGTGAATGTTACTTGGTCTGCTAGGCAGGATAGGAATTTAATCGATAAAGATGTACAAATAATTAAGAAGAATACACTTTTCAAGGAAGTCTGAATTTAAGGAATTTAAATGCTCTTTCCCTTTTTATTCATTAACTAGCCTTACAGATTCATAGATCCATCCACTGCTATGTCTGATAGAAATTTATATATTTTTACCATTCCCAGTCTTGAACAGCTGGCAAGGCAGAGGTTTCCTAGCAGAATCACTGCTGATATGTGTTGGGTTTTGCTTTGTTTTGTTTTGTGCCTTCAAGTCGGTTTTTGATACCTAACAAATGCCTGGATAAGTCCCTGCAGCTTTTTGTAGAAAGTGGTTTGCCACTGACTTTTTTCTAATGCTGGAAGAGAATTATTGGTTCACAGCTACTCAGCTGGCTTTGTGCCTAAGGCAGTACTAGAACTCACAGTCTCCTGGTTTCTCTCAGTTTTTAGCCTGATGCCTTAACCACTACACCAAACTGGCTCTGTGATCTACTTTTGAACAAAGCCCTTTGTACATTGTAGAGAGCAGCAAGTGGTTTGATTTCTCTACTACTGAGTTCAGTACAGCACCATTTTGAAGAAAACCTAAATTTTGACTGGCTACTAAAATTCTATCAACTGTAATCCAAGTGTCAACCTTCTGAGATAGGCCAGGTCAAGAAAAAAAATCCTGCAGGGACTCTTTAGTATTGTATTAACAGTATTGTAAAAACTGTAGTTGTACCTTTTTAAAGACAATAAGGTCAAGACACTGTTGTTCTGAGTTAACAACAACAGCAGCAGCAGCAGCAACAACAACAACAACAATAATAATAAAGTTGGTACCTTGGAGGTCATCTAGTCCAACCCCCTGCTCAGGGAGGAAACCCTATACCAGGGGTAGGCAACCTTGGCTCTTTTATGACTCGTGGACTTCAACTCCCAGAATTCCTGAGCCAGCTGTGCTGGCTCAGGAATTCTGGGAGTTGAAGTCCACGAGTCATAAAAGAGCCAAGGTTGCCTACCCCTGCCCTATACCATTTCAGACAAATGGCTGTCCAGTCTCTTTTTAAAAACTTCCAGTGTTGGAACATTCACAGCTTCTGGAGGCAGGTTGTTCCACTGATTAATTGTTTTCACTATCAGGAAATTTCTTTCCCATATTTTTTATTTCACCAGAGGTGAGGAACCATTTCACCTTTCCCCTTTTTAAAGTCCTGAATTAAGTTCTTCTACGAACAACTTAGCTACCACACTTTATTGTCATCAGAATTACTTTTGTCTTACCATAATCCAGACTTTTACAGCCCAAATACTGTGATTTTGTATTGTCTGTAAGTCATCCATTGATGTGGTTTGCGCTCACATTTGCAACCACAGAAAAACACAGTTGGAAAAAGGAAAGGCTTGGAATTAGCAAATACTGTCCTATTAAAGAGAAGCCCTTCCAAGCTGGGTGAATGTCTTAGATCAGTGGTTCTGAACCTTTTTAATGCCGTGACCCCAACCGGTCATAAGTCGAGGACTAAACCGGTCATAAGTTGAGGACTACCCAATCGGTCGTAAGTCAAGGATTTTCCCTGCCCGGGAGCACCGCGCATGTGTGGTTCTGCCCCCTGCGCCGGCCGAGGCGTAGCTGGCAAGCGGCAGAGATGGAGCAGGCCGACCACCAGCTGGCCCAGCCCAAGGGAGGTAAGACACCCGCCGGAAAAGGGAAAAAAAAATGTCGGACAGCCTTGCTTGGCGACCCCCATGAAATGGTTGATTGACCCCAAATGGGGTCCCGACCCACAGGTTGAGAACCACTGTCTTAGATGATCACAGCAGAGCCATCTATCTGGCAATCTGCAGCCTCCTTGACTTCCTATGCATCACTAAATCTCCGGGGAAGATAATGTCTTTTCCTACTGGGGTTCTGCATATTCAGAAGTGTGAGCAGCCGAGGAGGCTTCATGTGATGGAATGCTCTGGAACAGAAACAAGAAAACAATATTAGTTTCCTCTACCTTCTATAGTAGGAAAAATAAATGGCCAGGAACAAAGTAGAAAAACATGATACGTTCATATGAGAAATTAAGTAATTGCTAGACTGATTTTGCCACAGCATTATCTGAGATGATAATTACAGGTAGCCAAACATTTCTGGGACAATTGTTAAGTGAATTTTGCCCCATTTTGTGACCACAGTTGTTAAGTGAATCACTGCAGTTGTTAAGTTAATAACATAATTGTTAAGTGAATCTGGCTTCCCCATTGATTTTGCTTGTGAGAAGGTAGCAAAAGGGGATCACTTGACCTGGTACACTGCAACGGTCATAAATATGAACCAGTTGCTAAGCATTTGAATTTTGATCACATGACCTGGGGATGCTTCAATGGTCATAAGTGTGAAAAATGGTCATAAGACATTTTTTTTAATGCTATTGTAACTTTGAACAGACTCTAAATGTACTGTTGTAAGTCGAGGGCCACCTGAACTAAAAATAAATGGTCAAATAAGAGGAACAAAGTAGAAAAACAATCTTTTCATATGAGATGGAAAGTTGTAAGGAATTGCTAAACTGAATTTGACACAGCATTATCTGAGATGATAATACACAACGGATCACCTCTACTGTGGAGTTTGATTGAAACTGACAACATTGGCATAGTTTTTCAATTATTATTTCAAGAAATTTTTCAATTACGGCAGTTTGCACTGAATCTTATAACACATCATGTATAATCTTATAAGCATATCATGTATAATATATAATCCTCAGAATGGAATTGATTCTCTTTGTTTTAAATGCAGTTACTTTGAACTGGAAAGCAGCGGCCTGAGAGATGAAATAAGGTATCACTACAGATTTAACGGAAAGACAAGAACAGAAGTATTTCCCTATCGGCTAGCAGATGGACAATGGCATAAAATTGCATTGTCCCTCAGTGCATCCCACCTCCTGCTTCATGTGGACTGCAATAGGTAAGCCATTCTTCATCAGTTTTGCCCTCCCTGCCATCTCCCTTGAGTAATGTCTGCTCCCTTAACATAAAACTTAGTACTGCTGATAAAATTTGAAATGGAGTTTTATATGCTCCAAAATGTCAATTGAATATTTGAGTGAAAAGAGAAAATCGCATGATAATTAAATAGCAAACCTCTAGTTGCTAATTTTGGAGTGGTGGAAAGGTATTCATGTATTGCATCATTCTCTAGATATCAGTTGAAGCGCAATGCACTGTATAGTCTATTTTTTTCTCAAGAAGGCTTCTCCCAGCATGCATCTAATATCTGAAGGTGTAATTGTAGCTTCTAATTTCTTTTCATGTAATAAGTGCCTTAAAATATTCTTTAAATTCATTTTCAAACAAGACATTTGAAAAGAAAAGAATAGAAAAAAAATGAGGACACGCCTAAATCCTTTTTTATACTTTGTAAGAAGCCAAATCTGAATACTGTAGTTCTACTTTTTTCTTAGATATAAAACAAATCATATACTGTAGCTCTACTTTTTTCTTAGAAAGCAAATCATATACTTGACATTGTAACATTTATTTGTAAATAATAACATGAAGCTGATATAGAAGTGGAGAAAGAGTATGAAACCTAGACCTAAGTAATGTTAACTAAAGACTTTTTCTCTTAGTACCTTTGAGCAGGTACTTTTTTATATGTGAAAACATAATTTTAGTACATTAGGTTTTGTTCTTATTTTGAAAACTTAGCAGTTGTTTGCTTAAAAATATTTAATATTTAAAGTTGTTGCCTGAAGATTTACTTGAGCTGGCATAATGAAATGAGAAAAAGATCTGCAGGATCTGTAAAGTATAATCTTTAATAAAAGTATTGGTTAAAAAAAGAGAAAAAGATTTGCAGGGAGAAATTCCTGATATACACCCTATGTTATTATTCAAAGGTTATCAATTTTCAACTGTTTTGACTATCTAGGATAACTATTTTAAGAAAGAAACATAGAAGTATGTCTCCTTTTATTCATTTTTATTGACAGGTAACATTATCATAACGGAAATGGCAAATTCTTCAAACCCAGAGTTTATTCATGTATATATTCAAGTTATAATTATATGGAGGTTATTTGCCTGAATAAAAGAATAGCTAATTGTTGAACATTCTGACTGATATTATTTCTTTTTTTTTCAAATTTTTATTAATTTTCAAATAAACAAATTCTAAATACAAATATGGTGTACATTAATAATAATAAAAAAACATTAAACATAACCATATTTTCAGAGGTGCTCGGCAGCCCCCCCCCTGCATCCGCCCTCTCTTTCACCCTTCCTACCTACTTCCCTCCTCCTCTCCTCCCCTCCTACCTTCACCTTCTCCTCTCTTTCAACTACCCTACACATCCCACCTCCTTCCTTTCCTCATCCTTCGGATGCAGTTTGGGGATGCTAATCGAGCACCTCCTCTTTAAAAAAAATAAAATAAAATACATTATTCTATAACATATTAATACACCAAATTTTGCATATCTCTACCCCCCCTCATCCCCCCTTTAACTCTATTATACAATAATAAACATAAATATAAAAATGTATATAACATATAAATTATAATACATAAATAAGAATAATAAAAAATCTAATCAAAAGCTATATAATAATTATTCATTTCATACTTTCTCTGAATATAATCTATCCATCTTCTCCAAACCAAAATAAATTTCTCTTGAGTTTGATCTTTCAAATATGCGGAAATCTTGGCCATTTCTGCAAAATACGACA
>NW_015388756.1:341782-363109 GCF_001527695.2 Protobothrops mucrosquamatus
GCAACCAATAATCTTGCTGCTGTTATACAATACAACATCAGATTCATTTCTTTAAAATCCAAATTTTCCATAATACCCAATAAAAATAATTGCGGTGTAAATTTTATCTTTTTCTTAAAAATCTGTTGGATGTTCCACCAGATCTTAATCCAAAAAGCCTTCACATCCCTACATGTCCACCAAATATGATAGTAAGTTGCATCTAAATTACCACATCTCCAACATTTAGGCTGCAAATTAGGATACATGCAAGACAATTTTTGGGGATCTAAATGTCACCTATAAAACATTTTATAAAATTTTTCCCTTAAATTCTGTGCTTGAGTGAACTTCACATTTCTTACCCAAATTACTTCCCATGTGTCCAGCATAATTGGTTCTTGAATATTTTGAACCCATTTAATCATACAATCTTTAACTAATTCTGTTTCAGAATCCAATTCTATTAAAACACTATAGATTCTCCTGATATGAGCTCTACTTTGATCTTTAATCTGCTTTATCAAGTTCACATCCTCCAAAGTTAAACCAAGCTTTTGATCTATACGCCACCTATCAACCAATTGACAATATGAGAACCAGGAATGGAGAATCTCATTTCAAATCTTCCAATAATTTAAATTGCCAGTCCTGTCCCCTTGAAGTAAGTAAATCCTTGTAAGCAATCCCCTCCAGCTTAACTCCCCTTGTAATTCCTTGTATTGCATGTCCTGGAATTGCTCAAATTGGAATTTTAGAATTTAATTTATAATAATGCTTCTTCCAAACTTGCAAAAGTGCAGTTCTTAAAATATGAGTTTTAAAAACTTGATCAACTTTCTTGTCAAAAAATAAGTAAGCATGCCATCCATAAAATAAATCCCAACCTTCAAGAATCAATATATCTCTATTAGTTAAATTAATCCAGTCACTAATCCAAATTAAAGCCACCGCATCATAATATAATTTTAAATTTGGGGCTTTGAGTCCCCCTCTTTCCCGTGCATCTTGCATAATTTTAAATTTAACCCTCGGCTTTTTGCCCTGCCACACCTCCAAATTTGAATCTTTTTTTAAAATAGGTATCATTTGAAACAAAAAAAGAAACTTAGGGAGAATGTTCATTTTAACCACTGAGATTCTCCCCAACAGTGATAGGTGTAACTTTTTCCATTCTTCTAAATCCTTTTGAATTTTTATCCATAACTTATCATAATTATTTTTATACAATTTAACATTAGAGGCAGTAATATAAACGCCCAAATATTTCACCTTTTTCACTATTTCAAAACCAGTTAAATTAACTAGAATCTCTTTATCCTTCTTAGACATATTTTTAGATAATATTTTAGTCTTATTATTATTTACTTTAAATCCAGAAACTTTCCCATACCGAGTCAAAATCTGTATCAAATTTCTTGCTGAATCAATTGGTTGAGATAAAGTAAAAACCAAGTCATCAGCAAAAGCTCTCAGCCTATAGTCATTCTTGTCTAGAGTTATTCCTTTTATAACCGATGATTCACAAATTTTGATTAGTAAAATCTCCAATGTCAAAACAAATAGTAAAGGTGATAATGGACAACCTTGCCTTGTACCTTTCTCAATTTTAAATATGTCTGTCAATCCTCCATTTACTGCAACTTGTGCTGATTGTAGTTGGTAAATAGCCTTAAGAGCTGACAAAAATCTATCTCCAAAGTTCATTCTCTCCACAACTCGCAGTAAAAATTGCCAGTCCAGTTTGTCGAACGCCTTTTCAGCATCCAAAAAGATAAAAGCTGCTGGAATTTGATTATTTTTGTCCAAATATTCAAGCAAATTCACAATTTGTCTAACATTATACTGACTGATATTATTTCTTGAACAGTGTAGAAATTGTTTTTAGTTGACATATATATGACTCACCAGGTGCACTAAGTTTTTATTGGCAAAATATTAGAAATACGTTTTTTACATTAGAGTGCTTTAATGGCTTATTATAATAGAAAATTATAATATGTGCTTCTTTTGAATATGCTTATCAAAGATCACTAGTTCATATGGAAAATGATGGTTGGAGTTTAACCATACTACACAAACATAACTGTAGAGTATAAATACTAGAATATCTACAGTTCGTATTCCACAGCATATGTAATTGGGTTATTTGGGTTAGTGTACTAAGGGGATACCAAAAAGGGTTTAATTAATGTCATTTAACCACAAAGAGTTAAATATAAATCAAAGCAGGCCCAATCATGTACAAGGTTAAATAACTCCATATAATTATATAAGTGGTAGGAGTAACTAAATCCAGTCACTTGACCAGTTTTTTGCAAACTAGTCTGAGAAAACCAGCTGAAGAAAAGGAAAGTATGAAAGGAAGTCTTTATCTGGGTGGGTTTTTTTTTCTTTTTGAAGAACTGGATGTACATTTTGCAATGTTGAGTTTTTCTTTCCATCACAATAAGAACTCCATCATAACGTGGCTGTCTCCGCTTCCCCCCCTAGAGTTCCAACAATTTTTGCTTTCTCAGCTGAATCTTCCCAACTGTTATTCTTGAGGTTCCCTTGAAGCCTTCTTTGCTCTCCAAAGGACTAAGTTGTCAGAAAAACAATGTCTGTCAAGAATTTCCTGGAAAGACCATGGCAGAGAGAGTTTATTTTCCAGCTGATATTAGCATAATAAAACACCACTGCAACTTTATACTTCTTTGAAAGATCTGACATTTGTGTTTGGAAGGCTTCATCTATATCTTCTTGGTGATCCGAGATAAAGGCTCCAGAAGAAGCACTGATTTTATTTGTTTCTCTACTTATTTTTACCCAGGTGTTCTCTACATTAATGTTCACTTAAATTTCTGAGCAGGAATGAATATTTTAAATATACAGTTCAACTGATTTTCCCACTTTCTGTTGCTTTTTTTCTTTTATACAAATGCTATCCTTCAATTGCTATGTTTCATTCATGGAAGTCATGTCACCGTGTATTCATTACTCAATCATATTTGTTTTCTTATACTAACAGCTCAACAAGACAAACAAGATGTTTCTTACAATGCAGATATGCTTTGCTTTAAAGTAAGCAAGCAAACAATATCCAGCATACAATGTGTATGCTAGGTTTTTGACTGTAGTGTCAGGGAAGAAGGTGAAGTTACCTGATTAGAACTCTGATCCTGGTAAGCTTCTGATACAAAAAAAGCTTCAAATATATCAGTGGATAGCATTCACAAGACACCTCTACTGCTGTTGCTCTTTTAACTTGGAAAATGTCATGCCCATGATGATATTCAGATGTTCACAAGTGTAGCCAGTCTTAACATTTATCTTCTTTATTTTTAAATTTTTCTTACTTTAAGTATTGTGAACATTCTGACTTGGCCTTACAGCCAGAGAATTTTATCTTGATCCTGAGCTTGTGTTCTTAGTGTATATTCTACCACGATAGTAAGGTAGCAATTGTGGCCAGGGGCCCTTTGCATAATTGCCTGTTGCATGCTAATTGTGTCTGCACCTGGATTGGAAGGCCTTGCTTATTGTTATTCAAACCTTAGTTACCTCCTGATTGGATTGTTGTAATGTGCAGCACAGAGGGCTGCTGTCATGGTTCTGATAGATGAGACCAGCAATTGCTTTCCTCAAAGAACCCATTTAATGGCTACATAGTATCTGCACAAACAAAGGTGAAACCGAGTCTGAAGTTCCCACCCTCTGGTTACAAAGTTTCAAGTTGAACTTCCCATCCCTGCAATGTGTCATAAATCACAATCCCCAATTAACTGCTTTGGTGGGCTGAAGCTTCCGTTAGAGTGCCCACCAAAAGTTAGATTGAGTGACCTTGGTTCACACAGAATACTTCTTGTTGTGTCTAAGATAAGAGAATACCTCTTTCCCCTCCCATCACTGTGGCAACCAAGAGCAAAGTGAAGATGGCTATGGCCAGATCTATGCGATGGTTGACAGCTGCCCTTGAAGACTGTCTGCCAGCTTCAGTTGGTTTGGAATACAACATAAGTCATCATGGGTATAGTTCATTATACCCATGTAGAATGCAGCACAGGTCATTATGTGTGCCACTCATTGCACCTATGTATGCATTAGCTCATATCAAACTTCTAGATGTGATTCAAAATGCAGGTTATCTTGAAAGCCCAAGAAGGCATAGAACAGCTTTTCCCCCCAAGAATATCTGTTGGTCCTCATATTCCCATAATATTAGCCTGCTCCAGTTTTCTCCTTTTTTAAACAGTGTTACAATGTTTAAAACATTGTTATAATAAACGTGGAACTTAGGAAGCAGTATGCCTCTATTCTCCAGGATCATTTCCTCCTGCTGTAGGACAGGTCCCAATTATGCTTGTCTTTGGAAAAAGAGCCAAAGGTCTATAGCTCGGCAGTTCGAGACTCAAGTGCCGTGAGAAGGAGTGAGCTCCTATCACTTGTCCCAGCTCCTGGCCCCCTCGCAGTTCGAAAGCATGCAAATGCAAGTAGATGAATAGGGACCATATATAAGGATGCGAGAAGGTAACAACATTCCGTGTTTTGCCATCCACTTGTGCTGCAGCATGATGACTGCAGAAACTCTCCAGACAATGCTGGCTCTTTGGCTTAAGAAATGGAAATGAGCACTAGCCCTAAAGTCGATCACAACCAGCAGGGTAAAAGTCATGGGAACACCTTTACTTTTTTTTTACTTTTGGAAAAGCAGTTGGGACCTGGATTTTTCCCTTGGCATTTGGGTCAGTTGTATAGAGTCCTTTTTTGGTTGTTTAATTATGCAATTTGGTTGACATTTTATACATAGGTCATTCTTTTGCAATGATATATGTTTGTTTATGTTTATTTCTATTATATACTGCTCAGAAGCATATTGAGTAGGGCAGCTTATAAACCCAATAAGTAAGTGAACAGACACATGTAACTGATCATATGCATTTTAGTATGGGGAAATGGCTATAGCCTAACAAATGTATATTTTCCCAAAAAGTTCTTTAATAGGACATATACAAGAATACCATTTTAAAGATATGTCTGGTGATTCAACCTGAGATCTGATGAAGTAAAAAATGGAGGTATGGTAGAACATGAGATAATGCAACTTAGAAAATGGCTGTGGAGACCCAATATACATGGATCCTTGAAGCCATATTTTTTTGAAGGAACCCCTCCAGTAAAGATTCCCCTGCCTTTTATCTCTTCATGATTCTGGTACCCCAAGAATTGTGGCAGTAATATTCTTGGCCAAAACTTAGATCTAACAGTGTATTTCCATTTAGCAAAAGATTCCATTAATCAGTTGATTTTGGAGAAAGAATAAAATAAATAATAGTAATAGAACATTATACCCTATTTTGATATTAAATACTTCTAAACTGAGAGCAGGCATATTCAATAGACCCCCTGATGCTAATGACTGATTGAATGGCATAACCACTTTTAATACTGGAAAGACCAATTTCTGCCTTGTTAATTGATCAGTGCATTATTTTTTGTGCTCTAGTGACAAGGTTGCACTGTAATTGTTGAGGAACCTTTCCATCTCTGACTTAACTGCAACCTGCTTCTTGTTCTATTTCTCTACCAGATCAGGAGAGAGAATTTGCTGGCAGATAGGTGAAACTGATTAAAACATGTTTCACTTGATAAGTCCATAGTCCTCACCACATTATTCTTCTGACAAGATTTTGTACTTGGTATGTGTGGGAGTAGGGCTGAGTAGTGCTTGGGATTCAAAAGCACGAAGAGGTTTTGAAATTCATGGGGCCATGAATTTAGTTCCTGTCTGCCACTCATTAAAGCAACTGTACCTTTTCTGAGGGAAAATCATGTTTTGTTTAAGAAGCTGCACACAAGTGCTACGTTTGTGTCTCTGCACACCCTGAACTGCTTCATGAATTGACAGGAAATTGCTTGCCCTCTAGAATTTCTTTGACACAGTTCTTCAGCATTGGTCCTTCCTCCCTGCTAGTTCAATTCCTCTCTCATCTTTCCAATTTTTAATGCCACAGCGAAAGTCTGTAAGGTAGTCTCATACAGTTCCTGAAATGTTATAAACACTGCTTGAAAGGCTGCATGAGACAAAATGAAAGAAAGATAATGAACTTAATTCTGCCATCCTTAAAGTCCTGACTATAATTAACTGCTTTTTAAATAATTGTGATAGATAGATAGATAGATCAGATGACTTAGCTCCTCTGACATTCATATGTCTGATACCGAGTTTTGCATTACATTTTTTCCTGCAGGATAGAAAAGCTTCTGCAATGTCTAACTGATAACATTTCAAAAGAGCTTCCTAATTATAATAGGTCCTGATTTTTTGGTGTCACTGATTGCCAGTGAAGTAATTGAAACCTTGATAATGGGATATATGAAGTTTTCAGAATTCTTATAAGATCAGCAAGTTGGGTACTCAGACAATATATTAAGAAAGGGATAAATATAAAGTAAACAGAATGTTTTCTGATTGAAAATTCTTCCCTGTTATTTAATCCTCTGAACACATTAGTTCTGAAGGAAATCATGAAAACACTTTTCAAAATTTTGGGATACTACTTGGTTTTAATTTAGCCTTTAAGTACTAAATAGAATACTACCTAAAATGAGGGCTGGAACAGTGAGAGATATGTTGTAGGTAGTAATGGATGTTCAGTTAGTTAGTGCCTTTAAAACATGTATAGATGTGTTTCATATGGTATACTCTACTGCCAAGATCGTAAGAGAAATTCTTCCAAAGATACGGCTGGAAGTGAATTTAGTTATTTCCCCTCTAGTGCATCCATGCTGTGGCAAATATTAGCATAATTTATGCTTGAGTAATGTTAATATTTTCCTAGAAATACACACACACACACAGGCACAGACCACACACTTTCAATAATATTTAAGGTGATTTTCTATGTCTCCTTCACTTTTAAAAAATTAACATATCAAAGGCAGTGTTGGATTCCTTATTTTTCAATTACTTATTTTATTTCTATCCTGCCTTTCATTTTTTTTTTTTTACAAATAACTCAAGGAAGTGAACATATTCAACACACCTTCCTCCTCCTATTGTCCCCATAACAACAACCCTGTGAGATGAGCTGGGCTAAAAGAGAGTGACTGGCCTAAGGTCACCCAGCTGTCTTTCCCAGTTTTCTCCAGCCAGAGATTGCCTGACTATTGGACATTGTGAATAGGTATCTCAATGGAGGCTGTAGATTGCAGGAACAGAAAACCTGATCATAGTTAAGATTTCATAATAGATCAATTCCATCAACCTTGATCCTGAGCCTGATGCAGATGTCTTGGCTGAGCAGATGTCAGAGAATGTAACATTTACAACCACTCTACTTGGTATAAGACTCAGGACAGCTATATAAATCAGATAGATAGACAGAGAGACAGACAGACTGATTGACCAACCACTACACCTGCCTAACCAGGTCTTGGTAATGATGCCTGCTCTGCCTTGCTCATCTACCACCAAATCAGGAATAGACATAGTCTAGTACTGTTGACAGTATGCTAAGGTTAGGTGTACTAAAAAAATGGCCACAGTTCACTAAGTTGGATTTACTGAGTTGGGAGGGGAGATTGTCACTAAGATTACCTTTCCTTTCCCATATTGTCTGATATAACCAGGATATTATAGTCATATGCTTCACTCCCTATCTTCTAGGCTCCATGTTCTTCCAAGATGGTTGTAGGTTAATCATGTAATATAGCCTACCTCACACACTGTTTTGTTGTCAGTGGATTATACTCTGGCAAACCAGTCACACCACCTCCCATCTATTTACGGTATATTCTCACATCACATCCTTATCTTTGAACCTGATTGGGAATCTGGTTTTTCTCATTATAGAGTTTAGGATGTAAGAGGGCCTGCCATTTGAAGCCAATCACATGATAAAACTCCAACCCAAAAAATCAGTTCACTAGAATTGCTCATAGGTCATTAGTTCACTCAAATGTGATTGCAACAAAAAACAGAGCCTGTGGTAGCTGTGATTATCACATTCCACTGCTTACTGCCAGACCAATCTTGCTACTGTTGAATGGATGTTAAATGGGTTATAATCATTGATGATACTATCCTGCCAGACCTTTGAGGTAGACCAGATCAGGAAACAGACTCCACAAGAAGACCAGGATCATGCTTTATTGAGGTAAACTATAGCAACATAGTCTTGAAAATCTGATTTTTTTTTCTCCTTCCCTCCATTTTATACATTTATATAAGTCAAGGAGAAGCCATCTCAAGTCTCTTCTTAATACTATCTCCCTTCCCAGGACTTAAGGAATGCCCTTTTCTCTTTGTTTAAATAACAGTTTCTAAATATTTGCTTCAAGGCTCTTTCTCTCTGGCTCCCTATGCATGTACAATGTCCAGTACTTCTTTTAGTGACTCTGTGATACCTTCATTCTCACCACTGTTCCAGATGCTCAACTATCAGCTGTCTTAGGGGTTGAACTGGTTCCAGAAGTCCTATGACACCAATGAGCCTTCTCAACCTCAGTTTCCCACTCACAATCCTTACCAATCCATTACACACATCAGTCATCCTAACCCTCCCAACAGCTTGAACTCTTAGACAAACCATCCTCCTCCTTTCAGATCTTCCTCAACAGCCTTTAGTTTCCATATTCCCCAACTGGATACTCACTCTGACATCATCTTGAAGAGAAAAAAAAGGGAAAAAGGTTCTGCTCATGGACATTGGGGTATTTTTTTAGCTGGGTACTGCTAGATTTGATCGTCTTTCTGTAAAATCTCTACATTCAAGAAAGAAGGATGGATAGGCAAATTGGGTGAAAGCTAGTTTGATCTAATAGTTTAGGCACCTCAGAAACCAAGAGGTTGTAAGTTCTAGTCCAAGCTTAGGCACGAAAGCCAGCTGGGTAACACTGGGTTACTCTCTCTCTCTCAAGCCATGACATCAAGCTTTGTGTGAGAAGCTGGTCACACTTGGTTGATCCAAAAAAAGCTGATCCTGCACTTGCAGGAAAATGATAGGAAGAAAAAAAAAAGGTTAGGGAAGGGGTATCAAAAGGAGGATAGTCATTTTGCCCCCTCTCACCTGCAACATATTTCTGAGGTAATGCTTCTCTGATGTCTCTGGTTGGATTAAACAAACCAAAAAATAAATCTGTAAAGCTATCTCTGTAATAGGCTCTTGTTATCATCAAAATTCTGTAATATTTTTCCATAGAATATAGAAACATAATTTAGATTATTTTTTTTCCACCAAGTTCAATGAAATAAAATATAAAATATTTAACCTCATAATATGAGATCATATCTAAAAAGAGAGGATTAAAAAACATCTTGACACGAAGGAGATATATTTGACTCTATTTCTGTATTCAGGAGTAGAGACAGAAACATTTTTAGTGGAATTTGAAAGGAGAGCAATTCATATGCATATAGATAGAGCCACCATGTTATTCCTTTCTATGGTGGGCAGGTTATCCAAGCATAGAAAATATGCCAAAGAAATTAAAAGCATGTGATAAGAAAAAGAAAAGAAATATATCTAAATCTCATTTGATCTGATTAATGATTATGTGCATCATGTCATTTTTGACTCCTAGCAACCACAGAGATAGATGTGTTGGTAGTAAATCTCATTTACTATTTGCTATGCTACTCTATACCTTTCTGCCCTTGCAAACCGTCTTTGCTTCTATTACTACTACATGATAAACTCACCCAATGCTTTTTATATTCAATCCATATTCATTTGTCATGCATCCATTCCTGACCCTATCTAACCTTGCTTCAACAAACATTCACACTACTTTATCTTTCAATCTACTTTATCTGCTCAGCCTACTTTATCTTTCTACAGACATAGCCAACTCTCATCCCCAAATAAAGAGTATAATTAAAGTTTGTTTTTATATACAGCCTTTTTTCTTCCTTGACAAAAAAAATCATTTCTTACACCCTCTACCTGAACCCAAGCAATGTCATGTGGCCAGCATGACTACATGTCGAGGCTCACGGAACACTGTTAGTTTCCCACTGAAATGGTATCTATTTATCTACTTGCATTTGCATGCTTTCAAACTGCTAGGTGGGCAGGAGCTGGGGCAAGTAATAGGAGCTCACTCTGTTGTGCAGTGCTCAAGTCTTGAATCAGGGCTGTCAGTTTTCCAGCTGACAAGCTCAGTATCTTTAACCACTGAGCCATCACAACCCCTTAAGGAAAAGTTACATCTCTAACATCAGAAAAAAGCAGGTCTCCTTTAAGAGGTTTCCAACAGACTCTGTGAAGGTGCCCATGCCTTTTCTACTTTGGGTCTAAATATTTCATCACTCT
Organism: Protobothrops mucrosquamatus; assembly: GCF_001527695.2. Classification (NCBI taxonomy): domain Eukaryota; kingdom Metazoa; phylum Chordata; class Lepidosauria; order Squamata; family Viperidae; genus Protobothrops; species Protobothrops mucrosquamatus. The sequence continues at coordinate 352,057 of NW_015388756.1, forward strand.
GTAATCTATTTAGTATTTACTGCAAAGCCATTGAGTTTTCAAGCAACAAAACAGCATTATCTGTAGACAAAATTGCACATATGGTACTTCTGCATTCCCAACCAGCATTCCCAATTTTAATAGTAACCAAAAGCATTCTTTACATATTTATCTATAAATAGATTAAACACCCAAGGGAATATCACACATCCTTGTTTCAGTTGCTGCAGTTCGATATCGAGTCATTTGCTCAATGTGTGTTTCATTTATTCATGTCTACGCTTCAGTTCCACCCTATATGCTTACTGTATTCGGCAACCAACTTCCATCTCCATATTCTCCCAGAAGATACACAATTTAAGCCTACTCTTTTTATTACATAGATTGTCTCTAAATTAACAATGTAATAAACTTCTCCACATTCATGCCTTCCTCAGCGATGTGCTCTTGTAGAGTAAAAATCTGTCCTGCACACCTGCTGCTTGATATAGAACTGCATTATGTTTTGCTCAGTGTTATCTCTAGTACTCTTTAAATCAGCATTGTGTAAATATCTTCCTAGGGACACTTAACAAACTAATCCTGCTGTAATTTTTGCATTCACTCTCCTTTTTTTTCATTTCTTTAGCAGAACAATAATGGATTCTTTTAACACACAGCTTATTTTACAATTTAACTTGTCTAAATAGCTAAACTTTATTTTAATACATGTCTTCCCATGTTAACGTTGGTGAATTACGTTTATGAATGCAGTTATAGAGTTGCTGGGAATCTGAACCGTTTTTAGGGGGTGGAAGACCACACTTGGAAAATTCATATGTAATCCAGCATAGATTTTACATATGAGATTTCCTCCTCTTTTTAAAAAGTATTTTATGGGAGCTTATTAGTGTTTTAGGTTTCCAGGTGAGTTCTGAATATCTAAAAAAAGAGAGAGTTTATTGGGGCCAATTCATTCAGAGTAGAATGGAAGATGATTTTAGCATCATTGGTGCTTCATATTTTGGTTATTGTCACCGTTTAATAATTCCATTTCAGATGGACTGAGAGCAATACAAATTAAAAAGTTCTTAATTTTACAATAGCTATGAAAAGGCATTATACAATTATTCTTGTCAATGAGTTGTTTTCTGCTAGATAGGTGGTTTTCTGACTGGCAGGTTCTATCAGTTGCAATCAAGACATTCTCAACTATTTGAGTTTTACCTCTTGTTTTGAGTTGCTTTGACCAATCATAATGGCAAAAGGATATTATTTGAACCCAATTTTTAATAAATGAGGCAAGATTAATGTACAGTCAATTAATCACCAGCGAGCACTGCTAATATGGCTATCTTCGGGAAATACAGTAGGTGTAATTAACTAAAAAAAGAATGCATAGCATTTTAAGCTTATTTTATTTTAGGTTGTTTCATTTGTTCTCATGTTATCATGAAACTATTAAGGTATGTTGCTGAGAACATTCTGTAGACATAGCTTTTTAGATCTTGTCTCCTAAATTTGAGTCTTTTATGTATGAGGCATCCTTGGGGCTATCGCAGCTTGGTTGTTTTCACTATCCAAACCAGGTAACATCATTGCTGCGCTGATGATGTTCAACCTAATTTCAACCCTGAGTTACAAATATTTTCCTTTACTGGTATCATTTATATGTACTATCAGATCTGAAGCTATAGTAATGCTAATATGACAAATCTGAGTGAGGAAAGCATTCCTTCTCCTTCCCCTTTCCTTTGATGATTTGTAAGGATTGAACTAAACTTGTAGAAAAAAGGGGAAGAAATAATTATTATGAAATTATGAAAAAATAATTATGAAAAAAATCAGTATTTTATTTTGACCCTACTAAAGAATCTCACCCAATTATTATTTAAAAAAAAACCAAAACCTTAAATGGTTGGCGGCTTGCTACATCTCACAAAATATTGGCATTCTTGTGAAATCTTATGCCAGAATATTGAAATCACATGAAATCTCCTGGAAAAGCACCATCTCAGTATGACTTTATAAGATATAGGATGATTTGAAAAAAAAAGTGAAGAGGCCTCAGTAACATAAAATGCAATGCATGACCTACTTGCATTACATTGCAAATGTCTACTTGGTGGGGTGTTTTTTTTGCACGGGTGATTGTTACGGACACTGCTGCTCCATTTAAAACAGATGTAAGTCTGCTCACATGCTGTGAACTTAAAAGAGAATACCGAAGATGAGATGGTTTGTACCTGATCAAATGGGCCTATACATATTTATGCTTCCTAAACTGTTCCATATGCACTGCAATGACTCATGGCATCACTTTGACACCTGAAGCTTGATTAATAATTGACCTTAGATATTCAAATGGGATGTAAATTGTAATTTTACTGCTTGCATGGGCAAAAAGCAGAAACTCGAAAGGTTAGTGACATTCTGGGTGAAAAAAAAAAGAGAGAGATCTTGAATGTATTCTTATTCAACAGTGCCATAATGAGATGGAACTAGCAAGAGACCAAGAAGTCTGTCAAAAATGCTTCAAGGAAAATTGCATATGCCCACAGGCTGGTCATTTTAACATCTGCTCATTCCCTTGTCCTAATTGCACTTTCCACTGGCATTTCAGTCCCTGCAGCATTTTTCCCCCAGAATTTTCATTATAACACAAAGAGGTGACATCAGTACTATTTATCACGAATAAACATTTACAACCAAGTTTTTCTATTAGCAAAGATTGGTTCATGTACTGAAAAGTGGCGGCAGTGGTGGTGGGTACATTAAACTTAATGCAAATGTTCTTTCATTTCTTGAGAAATCTGTGAGAAATTGAGAGAACATAGTGCTTAGTGGTGAAAAGATTTATAATTTTTTATGGTCAGTTCCATAAGGCAAAATCAGGATCTCAGGTCAGTAATTTGGAACCCATTGCTAATTTGGATTAGTTATTAGAATTTCTAGACTTCTAATTAGTTATTAGAATTTTAAACTAGTATTTAAAAAGAGAACTACATTGTCTTCAAATATTAAAATCTGTTAAAAGGCCTTTACTGTTCATTTCATAATTCACCACACTTTGGATTCTTGATGGGTTTTTTTCCTAGCATTTTCGGGCAAGTGAAATACTACTAACAGCAAGCATATAAGCCCATGTTATACTTCTATTCAGCAAGCTGCATTGACTGCTGGTTTGCTTCTGGGTGCAATTTAAGGGGTTCGTTATCACTTTTGAAGCCCTTCATGGCACGGGTCCAGGTTATCTGAAGAACTGTCTCCAATGGGATTGTCCCATCTCACCTGTGCCAGCAGAGTAGATTTACTGCGTACCCCATCAGTCAAGGATTTTCGACTGGTGGGGTCCAGGAGAAAAGCATTTTCTAACATGGGTCATGCCCTTTGGAACATTGTACCCCCCAAGGTGAGATTTGTACCTTCCCTTTTGACCTTCGGTTAAGGACCTAAAGACTTGGCTCTGCCAGCTGGACCCCAGCTGGGGTGCATCATTATGGAGGTGACTTTTGGGTTAGAAAAGACCCCACCTCTTCCTGGGTTCTTTGTGTTCCTCTCCTCTTTTAGCAGTATTTATTATTGTTGTTATTTTTAAAATTATTTTAACGTGTACTAGTTTTAATCTTTGTAAGCTGCCCAGAGTTGTCTCTGGCAAGATGGGTGGCACATCAATCAATCAATCAATCAAAAAATAAATAAAATAAATAAATGCATATATACATACAGGCAAATTGTTTAAATTCCATACTTGAGATTATTTTTGTTTTTCTAAAAAAATGCTGATGGTGTTTTTTGGCTCTCGGAGACAAAAAGGCAGATATAGCAACTAAGGATAAGTGGCCATCTTGTAATGTGAGCTTGTATATATACATACATGCTGTACATGTTCTTTTGGCTGATACTGAGCCATATGATGGGAGAAGAAGAGCAAACACTTCCCCCCCCCCCAAAGGCAATCACTTTCTCACAGGAGAGGGAAACTGATATTATGGCAAAAGAGAGGAAAGATCTGAAAAACTAGGTTTAGGAATGAAAAGAGAATGATGATAGGTGAATGAGCTGTAGGCACTGTTTGCTGCTTGAAGCCTTTTTAGTTCCCCTGGAGGTCATGCTAAGACTCCCGAGACAGACTTCTCAATGCAGAAAAGGTGGAGGAAGAACTAAATTTACATCTTGCCAATCTGAAATAGATTGCTAAGTATAATCCATAATGTTTGATCAGATTTTCTCCAGAATAATCGGTCCCTAACCCGATTCTTCAGGCCTTTGAGTCCTTCCACTTTACTGCTGAATGTCCTTCTTTCCCGCTTTCCTTCCTCCTTTCCTATCATTATAGAGTTCTCAGGTGAGCTGAAACTTTGCTTATGTGCCCAAATACGATAATCTTTGCCTGGTCATTTGTGCTTTGAGTGAGAACTTTAAATTGATTTGTTCTATGGTTCATTTGTTTTCTTAGCTTACCACGCTATTCTCAGGAGTCTAGTAAAGCTCAAAAATGTGAATATTCTTTCTATCCTGAGTTATACCCTTATTTAAGTGGGGAGCATTTTCAAAATAGCTACAGATATAACGGGATGGACCTAACGAGCAGAGAAACAGTTAACTTAGGAAGGCCTGAACTGACACATATAAATGAGTGTTTTATGGCTGCTGAAATGGAGGGAGGTGGGAGAGGAGGGGGGGAGAGCACAGTCAAGACAGTCGTAAAGGGTTTAGATAAATGTTGTTTGCCTTAAAGAAATGGGTGCTGCTGAAGGGATCACTTCTCATCACATTTTTATGCTCACATAAAATGAAAAACAAATCATAAGTAGGATTTTTAGTCTGCTGTGTGTTGAATCATTTCTGTGAACCCACAAAACCCTTGACAGCGCCTCATAACTATTGCCATCCAGGGACTGAGCAAGAGCAACTGTGCTAGGTTAGAATTACTTGCCTTTATTAATCAGTAAGGAATATTATCTAGCATTATCCTAACCCACAAGTTCAGTTTTTAAAGTTTTGAGTATTGTCTGTCCCATTGGGACAGTCTTAGTTGATCTTAATTAGCCCTTGAAAAAAGGAATCTTTGCAGTGGGAGTTCAAAAAAGTTAAGGTGGTGGTCACAATTAGCATTATTAAATTAACTGGGCTGTCCCAGAGCATATGGGTTATGCAGGTCAGCTATAGCCCCAGCCCTTCCTGATTTTTATTTATTTATTTTTCATGTATTTGTATCCCACCTTTATTATTTTTACAAATCACTCAAGGCAGGGAACATATCCAACACCCTTTCCTCCTCCTATTTTCCCACAACAACAACACTGTGAGATGAGTTGGGCTGAGGCAGATGACTGGCCCAAAGTTACCTATCTGGCTTTCTTGGCTAAGGCAGGACAAGAACACATGGTCTCCTTTTTTCTTGACCAACAGTGTACGATCTCCAAACAGAAACTAAAGACACCTGTAAGTCTAGCAATGTATTGGTGTATCAGAACTGAGTCCAGAGCTTTTCCCCACATTTAATTGTGGAATAATTTTGTCCTTCCCGCTGATAAGTTACCAAGTTACCAAGATTCAAAAATCCTTATGGTTTTTTGTTCACATCAACCAAGGCTTACAAGCAGACTTTGATATACTTTCTGTCCATTCCCATTCTGCATTTATAGAAAGCTGAATACTGTTGTTTGGTGCTTTGCAAAATATAAAAGCAAAGGAAACTGGATTTTCCTCATGTTCGCTTCCCCAAAGAGAAGTAGATTTCTAATTTCTAGATATTAAGGCCCAATTTTATTTCCATTATTGTTACCATATATGATGATAACTAACTATTTTGATTAAAGAATATCAAATTTGTATTAATAATGACAGTAGGTCACTTATTATTACAGGGCATCATTATTAAAAATAACAGTATTAATAATGATGATAACTAGCCACTATTATTTAAGGAAAGCATTCCAGAAGAAAAAGTTGGCACAGTCCTTAATTCAATGTAGTCTCTGCATCATAAGAACAATTAGGCTGAATGTGTATCGGAGAGTTGCTAAGTCTCAATAGGAAAAAACAGGGGTTTTTTTTCAATTTATTTTTTGGGTTCCAATGCAAGAGTGAATTGCATTGCATCATTAATGTTTTTTATAGAAGACAAAATAAGATAGAAATTCCTGTTTCCATATTTAACAGGAATATCTTCTAGTTTCTGGAAGACCACCAAGACTGGAACATAGATTTTTAAAGCTACCTATGTTCCCAATGGAATTTTCTTTCTTTTTTTTTTAACTTACCATTGTAGTACTTTAATACTAAAGGTTCTAATGCTAGTAATCTGACATAAAAGGATGAAAGTGTTTAAGAAAAAAATTGGAATACATTGCTGATATCAAAGGAACATTTAATTAATCAGTGTGTATTTTATATAATCTTTATTTTGTGATTACTGGAAAATCAATTAACTATGTTTGATATGAATGGGATAGATTTATTTAGAGGAAAGTAGTCTCAAGTTGTAGTTTGTGAACTGTTCATCTATAAAGAAAAAAAGGTTGGTGTCTCTCACCAGCAAGCTATGTTCCGCTCAGCCTTTGATACTTGTTACTTTTCACCACTAGACACATTGGATTGCAGAAACTATCTGAGGTCAGAAAACATTTAAACATTTATTTTCTGTTAATTATTTTTTGCTTTTATGCATAGTCTGCAACAAAGGGGAATAAATTGTGATTGAATGAAAAAATTGCTCTCTACTACTACGCATTGTCTGCTTTTAAAGGTTTTGTGTATGCATGTGTTTGTGCACGCACACAAATATACACTTGAGCAAAATTTAAGTAAACAGATGCATGTATTCTACCCCTATAAAGTGATGCAGTTCAAACTATTTTTTGCTGCAATCTAGTGCTAGTCCAGATTTTTGCAGCCCGGATGTAGTAGTTCTAATTTATGCAAACATCCAGTGCACTTCAGCTCATTATTTACAGCTGTAAGAATAATTTTTATCTTGGTGGTCAGTTTCATGTGTTCTGTGCTGATAAGTGAGCCTTTAGGTTTGTCATGACAGCTTAAGATCAGGAATTTACAGTACTTTACAGCATTAAAGCAAAATGTTATTGGCAGGTTGAGAACTCCATCAGGAGAGGGTTAATATTCCATAAATGTATTACTTCTGACATTTTGTGTTCATCTTACTTTTATGCTGATAGTATAGCACAGGAGTGTAAAATATGTGTAATGATACAGAGAATGAATTAAAATTAAAATCTTACCTAACATATACAGTAAGCCTAATTCACTCATTTACTAAACATAGATATAAATATATTATTCTAAATTTCTGTGCTATGTATTTAACATTTTTTCAGTTGTGGTATAAATCATCTACATTCTTAGGATATAAAAGTGATTTATTAATCACCAATGTTCATATTTTTAGAAAACCAATAGTGAAGCATGCACTATTTTTCCCTAGAGATTTCTATTCTTAGACTTGCAATATTCTGTTAATGTAGCTTTACAATAAAGTAGAATTAGCTCACCTGGTCATATTTCCTGTCTGGTTTACCTGAGAGGGCTGACATTAATTCTGCAAGTCTCAAAATTTAAATCTATGACCATCACTTTTAACAGCTTGATCAATAGGATGAGTCCTTCTGCGTTTATTTCTCTGACTGTTATGCCATTGGGGTCTTCTCCCTCTCTTGTTTGATCTTTCCCTAGACAACATCTCTTTCCCTCATCCCTTAAAGTCATTTTCACATACCATTATAACTGCCTAAGCTTTTCTGATGGAATGCAATTGCATTTAGATCAAACAAATCCCCCCAATTCCTATATCTGGGAACTAGCCCCTTCCATATTTCCTGCCTTGTCAGGATTTTAGCTCACTTAATTGGATAATGGTCCATCCCATCACTTTTTCCAGGCAATGATTCAAAACATTCATACTTCTTCTGATTCACATGTTATAGAAAAGCAGAGCACAGGGTCATCAATACATTGAGGGCACCTAACCACAAAACTCTTGATAACAACTCCAAATGGTTTAAGTTAGATGTGAAATTTAAGTGTGTTTTATAGCATGTCACAACATAACTTTCATGGTGGGGAGGTCCACTCACTCTAAAATAATACCCTAGGCTGAACCTTGGTAACAGGTGCAGAAAGGCAAGTCATGGAGATGGTCCAAGAGGATAACATTGTTGAAGGTATCAAAAGCTCTTGAGGGTATCAAGCCTCCTTTACAAATAATGCTATATGAATATGTCCTTGAGAGATAGGAGGCGTATCAGTCTAGACAGTGGTCAGATAATAGGCAGCCTTAGCCTGCAGAAGCAATAGGAGTGCGGCAAAATTCTCAGAAGGGACCCTCTAATTTCTTGGACTGTAAAGGCAAGAGGGGGGAGGATAGATATGGACGTTCAGCTTTGCATTATTCTGTTACTATAATCTTATAGTTAAGAATGTTAGTAATCATGCTTCTTTTCTGGATTACCTCTTAAGAGCAGACTAGCTCTAAGGCTAGATCAGTGGTGGCGAACCTATGGCACGGGTGCCAGAGGCGGCACTCAGAGCCCTCTCTGTGGGCACGCGGGCCGTCGCCCCAGTCCTAGGCCTTCAGCTGGGTTTTGCTTTAGGTCTGCACCGCCGTGTGCAAAAAAAAAAAGGTTCAATCAATCAGTCGATTTCAACTTCTCGCGGGAAAAGAAAATCTTGCAAAATTGGGGATTGAACTTTTTAGTCCCACCCAGTCTGCAGTTACCAACGCAGCCACACCCACCCAATGGGCCACGCCTACCTGGCACGCAACGATACATAAGTGGGTTTTGGGTTGCAGTTTGGGCACTCGGTCTCTAAAAGGTTCGCCATCACTGGGCTAGATTATCAAGAAGGCTAGATTCTCATAGTAGATAATATGTACTTTAGTGCTCCTTTTATTAGCCGGTAACTTACAATTGATGGTGTCTTGATCCTATGTGTTCATATGAATGAAATGTCCATCTGTCCCTATTCTGCTGTATTTTACAGACATTCCCCCTGACAATTCCATCATAACTTTATTTATATCACTTGGAAAGGAATGCTTAATTCTGTTGTCAACTTTTCTCCTGAAATGTTATATTAGATTTTAACTAGTTTAATCTTTCTGCAGCTGGATTTAAAAAATAAAATAAAAAATAAAAATGCATGCCAACTGAGAAGTAAAGTGGTTGAGGAGAAAGAGGAGTTTTGCATCAATTCCTATTTGAAAATATGGCAACCGATCCTTGCAAATGATTATTAGTGTCTTGGTGAATGATATAGGCTCATTATAACATATAGTATTGTACTCATTCATTTTCATCTGACTGTTATGCTTTGTCAGATCATTTAACCCGTTTGGAAGCATGGAAACATGTTTTCCCTGGGGCAATATCTGAGTATAAAATCACAATCATATATGCACCAAGGACAGTTGAGTCTCATTGTAGTTTGTGTGCATCTCTCTCTCCCTCTCTCTCCCCCCCCCGCCTTTTCAAGCTCTAGATTTAAGTCCCTGTTCTTATCTTCTGTTTCAAATAATCTCACAGTGGACATTTCCAACCTGACATCTATAAAAAAACATCAAAAAACTTCTGAAACTCTTTCAACTTAATAGAAGAGCTTTTGGGAATCAAAAACACACCCCAAATGTGCACTGTTTGTCTACTGAAAAAGGAAAGATCATGTTTATCCTCATCACACTGTTAGATTTTGCAAATAAACAAGGGCTCACATAACCTGCAGTAAAACTACATTCAATATACCAGGAGCATTTCACTAATTTGTTGATAGACTAATTAAACAAAAGATATGGTTAATCAATTAAACAAAAGGTATGGTTAATCAATTATCAAGTTTCAGGGAGTAACTTGATTATTTTGTGGAATCTTAAGTCTCTTTGGGAAGTGCTGCTCAATATGTTAATCATAGTAAGATGTTATCTTGTTTATCTTTATTATTTATTCATCTATTTAGATTTATTTATTATTATCTGGTAAACTAAATCTGGGACCTTGCTGATCTTCTTTTAGTCATTGGGTTCACATTGACTTGTTGACTTGGTTCTCATTTTATTCAGTAGACTAGAGGAGACATGCATAGGATTGTTCTTAGCCGAACAAATCAAAACTCAAGGAAAGAAAGAAGGGATGCGGCTTTAATTTCTCTACTTGAGTTAACAAAGTATTTCCTTAATGGTTTAATTTGGATTCATCACATAGAAGAGAAAAATAACTGAATAACTTATTACTAAAGATAACCTTCTTCCATACATGTTGACATGTTAGTTTGATATATTTTAATTATCTTCTTTTTGCAGCGAAACAGAATTTATCCTAGAATCTGATTTTTTCTAAAGTAAATGTCAAAGATGTTTGACATATTTGCCTAATGTGAAGGTTGTTTACAGAAATGGGCCAAAGTATCCTTGTTTACATGGATGTAAATCTCTTATTTTCCAATAGCAGAATATATATATCTGCGGCAAACATTCAGGCTCAGAGAGTACCAAGGACTCTACTGTCTTCTCTTTGTTATAAACTCCAGAATGGGTTTAGGTAGAAGCTTGTAGGTAGAAGAAATAAGTGTCCTGAATATTAATCCTCCAACATGTCACGTAACAAGAACAGAGATTGTAGTTGATCAACCAAAGAAATTAGATGAATTATGAGAGCCAATTGACCTGGCATTCTTCTGCAATGAGTATTCTAGGAATGAAGTAACTTGATTCCTAAACCTATCAAATTAGCTTCTGTTCACTGAACAATTGTTTGTCTTAAGCTACATCGTATGCTTTGCTATTTGCTGCGGACTTTGACTTGTCTTGGACAACACTGAAGATCAATCTTTGATTCTTTGGAGTTTTCATTACCGCTTTTAAACTTGACCTTTACTATCCCTGACTAGTCATAGACAAAAGCAATATGCATAACATTGGGAGTCTTGGTGATGATACTGGAGGATATTGGAGGTGAGCTAAATAGAAAAAGTGGATTACATCCACACAAGCAATAATTTGTTTATTGCATTGGAGTCTAATCTTCCGGTTGCAAACCATGACGGACTCACCGAGGCTAGCTCCATGAGGGGATGGAGT
>NW_015388756.1:365636-366661 GCF_001527695.2 Protobothrops mucrosquamatus
TATCTGGACCCCCTCCAGTCGGGCTTCAGGCCGGGATACAGCACGGAAACGGCATTGGTCACGTTGGTAAATGATCTCTGGAGGGCCCGGGACAGAGGTTATTCCTCTGTCCTAGTTCTTTTGGACCTCTCAGCGGCTTTTGATACTGTGGACCATGGTATCATGCTGCGGCGTTTAGGTGGGTTGGGAGTGGGAGGCAGGGTTATGCGGTGGTTCTCCTCCTTCCTCACCGATAGTACACAGTCTGTATTGGCAGGGGGACAGAGGTCGACCCCAAGGCCCCTAATTTGTGGGGTGCCACAAGGGTCGGTCCTCTCTCCACTCCTGTTCAATATTTATGTGAAGCCGCTGGGGGAGATCATCCGTGGCTTTGGGATGGATTTCCATCAGTACGCTGATGATACTCAGCTGTACATATCCACCCCGGGCCACCCCAACGATGCCCTTGACGTGATGACCCGGTGCCTGGAGGCCGTGAGGGTCTGGATGGGGAGAAACAGACTCAGGCTCAACCCTTCCAAGGCTGTGGCTACCGGCACCTCGGCATAGTCAGCTGACTCCATCGCTGACTATAGGGGGCGAAACTTTGGCCCCCTCGGACAGGGTACGCAATCTGGGTGTCCTCCTGGATTCACGGCTGACACTGGATGATCAGTTGGCGGCCGTGACCAGGGGAGCGTTTTATCAGGTCCGCCTGATTTACCAGTTGCGGCCTTTTCTGGACCGGGACGCCTTGCGCACAGTCACTCATGCTCTGGTCACCTCCCGCCTGGACTACTGTAATGCTCTCTACATGGGGCTTCCCTTGAGGAGCACCCGGAGGCTCCAGCTAGTCCAAAATGCGGCCGCGCGGGCGGTGCTGGGAGGGACTCATCGCTCCCACGTAACACCGCTGCTGCGCGAGCTGCATTGGCTTCCGGGTGCGCTTCAAGGTGCTTACCATCATCTTTAAGGCGCTCCATGGCAGCGGACCAGGATATCTTCGAGACCGCCTTCTGCCACAGATTACCTCCCATCGGCCTGTA
>NW_015388756.1:367060-374335 GCF_001527695.2 Protobothrops mucrosquamatus
CACCTCCATGGCCCGCCACAGATCACCCAGGCAGCCCAGCAGCACCATGGCGGCCATGCCCTCCGCCCATGCCACGCAGTATCATCTGCGTGCAACGGGGCACAAGGGTGGAGTCTTGTCCCCACTGCCCAGCTACCATGTCCTTGGCTCCGCTGCTTTGTGTGGGCTGCACCCAGGGTCAACTCTCCTCTGGGGGGGCTGCTGGTGAGGAGGGGGCTGTGGGAGGAGGCAGGGCTCGGGAGACGGTGCGTGTGCCCACAGAGAGGGCTCCAAGTGCCACTTCTGGCACCCATGCCATAGGTTCACCACCACTGGTATAAACATACTTTTTAAACTTTTAATTTTTACTTCTGTTCAATTGTGTCTAATTCTCAGAGAATGCCTAGATAAGTCCCTGCAGTTTTCTTGGGAAGATTTTTCAAAAGTGGTTTGCAATTGCTTCCTTCCTAGGGCTGAAAGAAAGTGATAGGCCCAAGGGCACCCAGATGGTTTTGTGCTTGTGGTGGAACTAGAACTCATGATCTCCCAGTTTCTAGCCTGATTCTTGGGAGAACTGGCTCTCTGTCTTTTAACTAGTGACAAACATAAAGTTACAATACCAGCAGGACAAAAAGGATAAATAGTAGCTATAAAAAGAAGAAGAAAAACGCTAGATATATTATGGTAATTAAAATAAACTAAATGTGACAAAAAAGAAAAAAGCTAATTAGGAAACAAACACAAAGAAAAATCCATATAATGTTCTTTGGTATTGATACAAAATTAAGTCAGTCTTCAACTTTATCATTAAATTTAACTATACAGAAACATATTACTTCATCTTCTCATTTTTAGCACACAGAGTTTTCAAAAATGGATAATAGATTCATATCCTAATTCCATTCCTTAAAATCAGAAGATAACTTTCTTTCCATTTATGTAAAATTATTCTGTTTGTCAAGGCTTAACAGTGGTGAAGCTTTTCATGGGAATGCAGATCCCACATAGGATATTCCCCATTAGGAATATAATTTAATATCACATGAATTATTCTTTTCAAAATTTTATTGATATATGTAGTAATTTGAAGTCAAAATGAGATCATAAGAGCTTAGGAGATTTCAAATTTTTTATAATACCAGGACAAAAAAATTAATGTCCAATTTTTTTAAAACAGTCTTTGGGGAGTCCAATAAAAGCAAAATGATGAATAAATTTCATTGTTAAATCATAAGAATTATATGCTACATTTCATAATTCCTAGATGTTCCAATTTTCCATTCCATATTTCAGATATATACATTAACCTTCATTTTACTTTCTAAAACCTTATAAAATTGGGTTCCTATTGAAGTACCTATTCTCTTAAGGGTCCTACAATTTCACTATCCTAAAGGCTGTTAGAGCTTCCAGGCCAGTGATATATTGTATATTACCAAACAAATATTCTAGGTAAGTCAGTTTCAAAAAGCAGATTCTTAAAGTCTTTAACACAATCATAGAAATCAATCAATCATATATATCAATCAAATAATAATAATAATAATAATAATAATAATAATAATAATAATAATAATAATAATAATAATAATAATAATAATAGTAAAGTTGGAAGGGACCTTGAAGGTCATCTAGTCCAACCCCCTGCTCAGGCAGGAAACCCTATACCATTTCGGACAAATGGCTGTCCAGTTTCTTTTTAAAAACTTCCAGTGTCGGAGCATTCACCGCTTCTGGAGGCAGGTTGTTCCACTGGTTAATTGTTCTCACTGTCAGGAAGTTTCTCCTTAATTCCAGATTGCTTCTCTCCTTGATTAGTTGATATATATATCATTTGACCAGGTGTTCCAATAAAACATCTTCCCTGTTATTTTCAAATTTGAGTTATTTTACAACCTCAATTTCTCAAGTGATTCAAGATCAAAAATACCAACTCACCTATTAATGATAAAAGATGCCTAGCAATTTTTAGGCTGAAAACAAAGCTCCTTGTTTAATATACCTGGGCCTTAAAATTTGCCAGGAATTCAGAATATTACACACATTGTTTCTCAGGTAAGTACTCATTAAAAACTCTCATTCCAAAAGAATATAAATGTTAAAATTAAAACCCAGTGATATATTTGGAAATCTGGTAGATTAAAGCTGCTATCATCATTAGCTAACCTCATTTTGGCCAAGGATATCTGAAGGGCTTTAGTTTGCCATAAAATTTTTCTCATTAACCTATCTGTATGAAATATCTAACAAAGATTAACATTAAAATCCCTCTTAAAATATACATTAATGTCGATGTCATATTAATTTTAATAACATTAATCTTGCCCTAAAGACTTAATTGAAGTTTTAACCGTGTTATGTTTCTGAAATTACACTTATGCATTTAGATATATTTAATTCAATATATATTTCAAGAAAGAGGCAAATGCAAACTTTTTATAGGTCCTGTAGAAATTGTAAATCTTAAACTCTTGCAGGAATCTATGGAAAAAATGGATCCCACAGGGAGAAGATTAGACTTTTTCTACTCAAGAGTACAACTAGAAAATAAACCATATTGTTATTCCTAAGAGTGTTGTCCAAAGTTAGAATTATGTGATGAGTGGTGAGTGGTTATAGAAAGTGATATAATAAATAAAGTACCATATTGAAATCCAATGAACAAAAGATGGTAGAAACGGATATCTCAGAATTATTTATAAACTCACTGTGAACCATACTAAAGGTCTTTCCAGAATCCAACAAGATTCCTATCTCCTGCAATATCTAAGATATTAATAATCAGGCAGATATTATAAGATGCTTGTCTATGTTTTTAAAAATTTAGAGTGAAAGAGGTGGATTATAGATGATTTTAATTTTATCTGGCTAGTGTTGCAGTTAATATTTTAGCATCCATGTTGAACAAAGATGATGGTCTATAATATGCACATCCACTAAAGCCCTTCTTAGACTTTAACATTACTTTAATATAAGCCTCATAAAACAATACAAATAACAGACAATAGATAAAAATAACAATAAAACAATAAAAAAGATTACAAAAAAACCCCCCAGATTAAATGATTGATTATGACCTCTAATAATATTGGTACCAAAAGCTCTGTGAAAGTTCTGTATCATTCAACTAGAAATCTATTAATACCAGGAACTTTCCCCAAGTTTCTTAGACAGTTTGAAAGGTCTCTGGAATTTTTGTAAAGATAATAGATTAAAAAAAAAATTTAGTTTATTTTTTATCTTCCTGGAAAACCTCTTCTATTTGAATATTAATAATTATTAATAATTGGCTGTTTAGTGAAAGAATTCCCTAATTTATATAACTGAGTATAAAATCTGATCAGAGATTCTGTGAATAACCGTCCATTGTTAGCCTGAATCCCAAATATAAAATTTTATACACTGTTTTCAAAAAGAGACAGCCAGATGTTTAGAATATCTAACAGGCCCCAAGAGTAGTTTCTTTATTGTTGTTTACCTATAGACAGAATCTTGCCAGACTAAAGCCATTATCTGCATAACTATACATATACTCTATGAACTTCCAGAGAGGGGCTCTCTTAACCCTCTTCCTGCTTACAAGACATTATAAACTCATCTGCCTCTTTGTCCTCTGGGAAGCAGCCCCTCCCTCCTGGGACTTTATTTAACTACAGACTATATTCAGACTATGTTCAACTATAATTTCTGATGATGATATGGAAAAAGATAACCTTGATGGGCTGTATCTAATGCTGAGTGCACTTTTACTTCTTACTCCATAGCACAGATGAATGCGCAGGAAAGGATGAGGGAACTGAAGATGAATTCTGCAAATGAATTCAGCTAATAAACAGTTCTGAGAACATTTTCTTAACTCTAATGATTGTAACAGCCATCCATGTACATTGATTCACTTTTCTTTCTTGTACTTCCAATATCTCCTTTCTATGAAAATATGGAAATTATTAAATATTGTCAGACTTGTCTTTTGTAGTGGTATATTCACATTCTTGATTTATTTTTAATTATCTTTGCATGACAGTTGCTGGATGTTTAGGGATTAATTCATCTTCTGGTTTTGTTTTCTTACCTAATATTTCAGAGATACATCTCTTGAAATTTTAGCACCATCTCTATCAGATCCATTAACAGTCTCATGTAATGTCATACTTTGAGTAAAATCAGTAAGAATTATTGCATGGAATGGTTTGATAAGGAGACCATGTCTTGTTTAATCTGTATAGTCTTTGTTTTCAAAACTTTAGGGACATGTTGTTTTTCTTTAAACATGTGTTATAGAACATCATTGTTATGAGTTTTGGTATGCATGCTGGAGGCTGCAGATGCAGAGATGGTTGTTTTTAAATGTTTCTGGTATAAACAACTGAACAACCCAACTGAAAAAACTGGGTAGCTTGTGTTTTAACACGTTTTTGCAAATTAGCTGGGAGCTATGGGGTATCAACAATGCTTCCTAATTATAGATTGTTCTTGTTCTTGTAGCTGAATCTGTGCTTAGAATGTCAAAATGTAAGTGGTGAATCAAGTACAGAGACAGCACCGACCCTTAACCAACCCACCTAAGCCCCCCCCGCCCTGAGGTAACCTCCCCATCACAAGACCCATCACAAGACTCATTGATGACTCATACCTGGCCCATCACAAGACCCAGCACAGACCCTCACTTGACACACCTGAAGCCTTTATAAACAGAACACTGACACTGACATCCCCTAAACTCTGCTGAAGATGTTATCTAGCCTGGTAATGGAATGTTCTGAAACCAGCCCACAAGCTTGGAGAATGAACCTTCACCTTCATCCTACGTCTGAGCTACAGATATTTGCCACTATTGCAAAGAAAAAGTCAGTTCTTGGAGCTGAGAGATGGGGGAGAAGAAAACCCGAATAGAGTCTGAAAACTATTGCAAAGCTGAAAACTCAACCAAGCCTACTACAGTAACCTAGGTTCAGAACTCTACAAACTTGCTCCAGGAGCAGAGGAATGTGAATCCGAAGGTTGGGGATGGGGGAGAGAAAAGTCCATTTGCAGGTGTTAGAAAGGAGTGAAAAGGGTTTTCACATGCAAAATGGACGGAGGCTACAAGAACAGAAAATCTGGAGGAAAGGGAAAGATTTAGAAAAGTAAGAGCTGAGAAAGACTTAGATAGGAAAGCAGCATTACTCACATAAGAATAAGTATATAGAAATAGAATGTACAGATACAAATTTATAGATTAAATAGGAATAGAAATAGTAAATGGAAAATAGATAGACAGGAGAACAAATCAGGAGATTATTCATGTATATTAAAGTAGTGTTCTGTGAAAAAGCAGTCTGAGTGTTTACTATATTAAAAAAATCCCTAACAAAAGATGACAATGTGGGATATATCACAGTAACCACACATAGATTGGTTTACCACACGTAATTTGGTTTAATTCGGTTTTACAGGGGGGGATTGTATATATGCCTTTGTTTTAAATATGTTGTGAGCCGCCCTGAGTCCCGTCGGGAGAAGGGCGGGATATAAATTAAAATAAATAAAATAAAATAAATAAATAGAGAATAAACAGTTTGCACGAGAAAGAGAAAGGGTGATCCTGCTTCTGAGGGAAAAGAGACTGGGAGAAAAAGGGTTAGTGCTTTAGAAGCAAGTATGAGTATCCTGGCCTGTGATTCATATCCACATACAAGAGCTTACATAAGGTGGCTTGAAATGAAGGGGGAGACCTGGAATCTGTGGACAGATAGAGGGAGAGGAGGGAGGGAGACAGAGAGAGATGCATCTGAAACCCTTGTAGGTATTACGAGGAAGAGGCTGACACAGGAAGGGGAGTAAAAAGACAGCTAAAAGAGAGGAAGAAGAGCAAAGGAAAGATCTCAGAAAATAGTTGATAGAGAAAAAATGAGCAAAGGGACCACAGTTATAGAAAGAATGAAAAGGGAGAGCCGAAAAGTGGAGTTCAAGGAGCTTGCAGTTAATTCTTGCCTTACAAATGTAATGGAGCCTGCCCTTTGCAGTTGTAAGTTGTTACGGTTGCCAAATGGGTTGGTCACATGTACACCAGAAACATTTTTTGCAATAGTTATTTAGTAAATCCTGTTGTCATTAAGCAAACCAATGGTTTCCATAGGTGTGGTTTTGCAGAAAAACAGAAGTGCAGGTTTTCAGAAAAAACATTACATGACATGTGACTCTGCAGATGGCCATAAATGTGGCGGAGTTGCTGAGTGTCCGGAGTTGTGCCCTATCACAAGCCTCGCTCTGATGACTCATACCTGGCCCATCACAAGACCCTCACTTGACACACCCACACCTGAAGCTCTTGTATAAGTAGAACACTGACACAGATATCCCCTAAACACCGCTGAAAATGTTACCTAGTGTGGTAACGAAACATTCGGAAACAAACCCTCAAGCTCGGAGAACGAACCTTCACCCTCATATTTGGTGCTTTATCCAATACCTAAAGAGTAAAAGTGGTGGAAATAAAGCACCAAATAGCACCAAATATACATATGTATATGTATATGTATATTGTAAATTGTCCTCTACCTGCTGCCAACAAGCTCCAGAAACACAGGAACAAAGTGCATATACATATGTATATGTATATATCCTATATATATGATCTCCACATTATTGCCAAGAAAATAACATATATGTATTCAGTTTAGCTTTAGAGCAGGGTGTCAAACTGCCAGCCCACGGGCCAGATGCATCATAGCGAAACTGCGCCCACCCCATTGCCGGCAATGACAAAAAAGTCGCGATACATCGCAACACATCATATGACGTTGCAAGTTTGACACCCCTGCTTTAGAGGGATCATATATTCTAAAGTGAAGATGTCATAATCTGAGTTAAGCCACAGTGCATGATGTAGTGCTGTTAACAATTTCTCATGTTGAGATCTACTTGAATTACAAAAGCAATACAGCCTGAGTGTTAATTCACCACACTGAAGACTTTGCTGTTCCATTTTTTTTATGTGACCATAGGATTTGTTAAGTACCATTTCTTGAGCATCTCAAGCCTTAGTAGGACACAGTTCTTTGACAGCACTAGATGTCTACAGAATAATAAAAGCAAACAAACCGCCATTTATTTATTTATTTATTTATTTATTTATTAATTTAATTTCTATACCGCCCTTCTCCCGCAGGACTCAGGGCGGTGCACAGCATATTAAAAACAGATACAATAACAATATACAAAAATAAAAACCCTTCTAAAACCAAATTAAAAACCAAATATTAGAGGCTGTGTTCCAATTAAAATTATACTTAAAATCGTCCCTAAATAAAATCC
>NW_015388756.1:375137-387548 GCF_001527695.2 Protobothrops mucrosquamatus
CTCTGAGGGGGCCAAAGTTTCGCCCCCTATAGACAGCGATGGAATCAGCTGACTATGCCGGGGCGCCGGCAACCACAGCCACTCGGTCTTGGAAGGGTTGAGTCTGAGTCTGTTCCTCCCCATCCAGACCCGTACGGCCTCCAGGCAACGGGCCATCACGTCAAGGGCATCGTTGGGGTGACCTGGGGTGGAGATGTACTAACTATAATTTCTAACTATAATGTTAGATGTACTAACTATAATGTACTAACTATAATGTTAGATGTACTAACTATAATGTATCGTTGGGGTGACCTGGGGTGGAGATGTACTAACTATAATTTCTAACTATAATGTTAGATGTACTAACTATAATGTACTAACTATAATTTCTTGAATAATCCATTTCATTCTTGTGGAGGACATGAACAACATTTGGCCTTCTTCCTTTATTTGGTTACACAAATTAATCTAGGAGGAAATTAAAAAAAACCTAGTGTTGTCCATGTTTACCAGCCAACTATTGTTCTTATTCCTCACAAAAATCTGCCCTTCCCCCATCTAGAGTCTAGCCATTCCTATGCTAATAAGTAAATCATAATGGCTAGTTTGAAATAAGTTGCTAAGTCTAAATCAAAAACACTGTTCTGTGACTTACAGCTATCTTTAAATTGAGTCTGATTTTTATTGTTAGACATTTGTTGTCTACCACTTAAGACAGGAACATCTAGGCAATTTATAAAACATACAACTAATATATATACGGATTATTCAAGAAATTATTGTTAGCTCTCTGTATGTGTATATGTACCGTATGTAGTACATACAACTGTATATGTATGTGTATACACACATACTGTCTCTGTCTTTCTTTGTGTATACACAAACACACAAACACAAACATGCACGGACATAGTCACAGAGTTAAATAGCTTTACTAAAAAGATGTGTTTTCAAGATCTTAAAGGGCTGCAATATTGATCCCTACAAATTTTAAGGTAGCTCCTTCCAGTTTCGCATAGCCATTGATAAGGTGACCAACTTTTTTACAATGAAAAGGAGGACACAAATAAATTCAAGAAAAAAATATCGTAAATAAAAGAAACATTTTATTCATTGCAATAATAATACAGAAAACTTGCATGTGCAAGGTTTACCAGCCGGGTGTTTTGGCGCGCTCAGCAGCAATTCCTATTGGCTTTTGAAAGCCAATAGCGGGAATAGCACAGCTCATGCAAAAGTTGAAAAAAAACCATCAAAAAAAGGTGCCGGAACGCCGTTCTGAGCGTTCTATGAGAGAAAAAAGTCTTCAAATATCGAAAAGGAGGACATGTAGGAGGACACTTTTCAAGGGAGGACAGAACTTACAATAGGAGGACTGTCCTCCCTAAAGGAGGATGGTTGGTCACCTTACCATTGAGTACACTCAAACGTCCGCCCTCACTTATGAAAGCAGCTGCAAGGGTAGGTCTCTTATTTCGATCTTGATAAATTATTGGAATAATTTAAAAAATACAGATTCCCCTAAGGATTTTTGTGCTTTTTTTCCCCCAAGCTCAGGCTGGAAATCATTGGTAAAAAAATGCCTAGCATTAGAATTTAAACATTCTACCAACAAAAAGCAACAGCGTCTTCTGGCACCTCAGAAACTAATTTTTTTAAATCACATTTTTTTTTGCATTACAGCCCACTGTCAGATTCATGGAGCATAGTTTTGTGAGAGGATTATTATAAAAACATAATATTAAAATTTCTTTCTCTTCTTTCTCCTACCAGCAGCTGCTGTTGTTGCACTGAGTTTGTAGTTAACATATGTACAAGGATTAGAAACCCTGGCTGTTGTTTAATCTGTAGAAAAGGATTAAATCTCTTGCAATTTCTGGAATTATTTTGTTCTTAAGAGCTCTTTGCAATATAAGAATACATGCATGTCGGTCTGCTTATCTGTATGAACTCTGCTCACAGCTTGCCGAAATGGAGAACTGTAAATTGGTAACAACTTACAAAATTTCCATTACAAGCCTCTCTTATGAGATCTTTTTTTAAGCCTCTTCGAAAATGTAGCCATGCTATCTTTTTTCCCCCTCCTCTGTGTGTATCATATTTTTTTGGTTTAAGAGTTGATATTGCAGATACTGTGGTGCTTTATTAGAAATTTAGTAAGAAAAGACTTCCTTCAAAAGCTGGAACATTTAACTAAGTCAGACATGTCAAACACAAGGCCCGGGGGCCAGATGCGGCCCGCAAAGTGGTTTCATGTGGCCTGTGAAGCCATCCTGCAAACAGTGAGGGAACGGCCCCTGCTGCCTTGGCCCTGGCCCAGGCCGGCTGGGAGCCAATGTACAATTTTGTGATGGCCATCTATGCTGAAACGCATTCAGCCTTAGCTCCACAAGGCCGTCTGGAAACAGCGAGGAACCAGCCCCTGCTGTATTGGCCACGCCCCCTGGATGCATGCTGGGGAGGTGTCACCCTTTGTGAGGAATGAAGAAATGCACCCTCGCTTGGAAATGGTCAGAAAATGGCCCTCATCTACTTCACATATCCGGCTTGATGGGCTCCAGGGGAGGGGTTTTGGCAGGCAGCGGGGTGCTCTCCTCACAGTGCCGAGAGGCTGAGCTGGGCAGTGTGAATCCAAAAAGAAGCACAATGACACCCAGCCTCTAGCCTGCCTGGTTTCAGCAGGCAGCAGGGCGCTCTCCTCACAGTGCCAAGAGCTGAGCCGGGTGGCGTGAATCTGAGGAGAAGTGCAATGCTGCCTAGCCCCCAGCCTGCCCAGTTTCAGCAGGCAGCAAGGTGCAAAGCTGGCGAGCTTCGCACCTCCCGCTCAATCTTTTGGCGCTGTGACGAAAGTGCCCCGCTGCCTGATGAGACTGGGCAGGCTGGGGGTTGGGCGTCGTGGTGCTTGTTTTTGGATTCGTGCCACCTGGCTCAGCCTCTCGGCGCTGTGAGGAGAGCACCTTGCTGCCTGCTGAAACCAGGCAGGCTGGGGGCTGGGCGGCATTGTGCAGGTAACATTGACTCTCATGCTGCTCATGGCATCTCCTTCCCCAGAGCCCACCAAGCCAGATATATGAAGTAGGTGAGGGCCATGTGCTGGCCACTTCCAGGCAATGGTGCATTTCTTCATTCCTCACGAAGGGTGACACCTCCCCAGCTGCATTTCTTGCCTGTTTTTCTCCCTCCCTCATCTCAAATATTTCCCCACCACTCTGTTCTTAGGAAGGAAGGAAGGAAGGAAGGAAGGAAGGAAGGAAGGAAAGAAGGAAGGAAAGAAGGAGAGAGACAGTCTGAGGGAAGTCCTGCCTTAGTCCTGCCCTGCTGTCCTTTCACCATCCCCTTGCCCCCGCCTCCTGGCCTATCCTGGGGGTCTCCCATCCTATTGCTAAGGAAGCTTTGGATACAAAGCCGGGTCTCCTCCCATGGAGATGGAATGGGCCTCCCTCTGATTTTGCCCTCGTAGCCATCATGAGTAACCTGGCTAAGGAGACCAAGCACAGCAGCAGCAGCCTTGAAGGGGTAAGTGCAGCTGGGCGTCCTCTTGGGGAAGTGGGGCTGGGCTTGGTGCCGCGGGTGCTTGAGGGCCAGGCTGGGCGTTAGACCTCTGATGCCCAGGGCTCTGGACAGCCCACGCCACCATCCTGCCCCCCCTCACATGGCCTGAGAGGAACAGTGAGGCTCCTCCAGTGGACCATGCCTTGGCACTTGCCCTGGTCCCACCCTTCTGCCAGAGACCCTCAGATCTGTCCCACTCCTGCCCAGGCCCCCACAGACACCCTTGATGCAAACGATATAGAGCTGGCCATGCCCACCCAGTAGGCCGCACCCACCATGGCCACACACACCTGGCCCCCCCAGGGCAACCGCAATGCTGATGCGGCCCTCAATGAAATTGAGTTTGACACCCCTGAACTAAGTGATCAGTTTACTAATTAGAAAACCTATAGTAGTTAAAGAGAAGAGCATATATAGAATACTACTATTAATCAACTTGTTTATTCTTCAGGAACTTAGAAGAATAATTCAAGAAAAACAAAAAGGCCAACATTATCTGTAAATACTATTTCAAAGAAACCAAACATAAGGCAACATACTTCTCTTTGGAATGTAGGTAAATAACTATTACAAGGAGCACCAAATTGCAATAAGTGAATACATGCAAGCAGCATCAAGGTTCAAAACCATATCTGTTAGGAAATGTACTACATGGTTTTCATAGCTAAACAATCTATATGTGATAATCAATTAATAGTGATTAATGAACAACACTATGTGCAATGAGAATAAAAACAAAATCAAGTTATAATTGATTACAGAACAACACAATGATCAAATGACTGCTTTGCCATACCAAAGGACTGGAATAATTATGTTTACACCTAGAAGTGGGAAACATATAGCAATGGTGGCATAGATCTTTTCATAAGGCAAGACAAAAGGGAAATGTTTCATGCTGGCATTGTGAGTGATAGAGACAGACTGGATAGGAATCTGAATCCATTTGTACAAGTGCTAGTTCTAACTGGATGAAGAACATTATTGAAGATCTTCAGGTACCAAAATGTCTTGAATCAGCAAAAAGAGAAAGGTAAGTTATTGGAAAGAACATTTCATAATGCCAGTTCTGCAATTGTCAAAGTTTTATTTCTTATGGCTATGGCCTGATCTTTCATTGGGAGGCAGAAAAGTCTCAGAAGCTGGGTGGATAAATAACTTGTTGCTAAAATTGGATCTGGAAGTTGTCTGCCTAGATATTTGTGCTAAAGGAAAGAGCAGAGAGATACTAGGAGAAGTCAAATTTCTTTTATTTTTAAAAGCACCCTGTCTGCATCCAGAAGCAATCTAGAGTGCCAATTTTCTTTCTACAATCATAACTGGAATTCTGTACCTTCCTCCAGATTGCTTCAGCAAGCAACAGATTGCAATGAAGACAAATCCTTTTCTGGATTTGTGAGAAATGAATGTGATATGTTATTTTGAATATATATTAATAAGAAGAATCATATGCATTAATTAACTGATACTGTTTATGATTATCGTTTATTACACTTATTACAGTTACTTATTACTATATCAACTATTGTTAACTGAACATATGTACCCAGACAATAGTCTGTTTGTATAAGATTGAAAATGTTATTAGGGGATAACCCCAATGTCGACCCGAACCCCCCCAACACCAATCCTGATCCCAACCCCACCCTAAACCTTAATCCTTATCCTGACCCTATTCTATCCCTAACCCTATAAAACTCAATAAAATAAAATAAAAAAGACAAATCCTTTTCTGGCAAGCTTCCGAGTTGTGGAAATAGGTAACCCTGTTTGAGAACAAATGTGAGAATATCCTATTTTACCCAAAGGGAATGGGTTTGGATAATTCTCTCTTGGCACTTTTCATTACCTTCTGAAGTGTTCTCCAAAAGATTCTCAAATTCTCTTGTAAGATGAGAGTTCCCAAGAGATCTACATGGGGAGAAAGATAGAATTGCGCCCACTTGCTTCTTTCTTTCCTGTCGGTACATGGAAGCTTTGGTCAGCAGAACACACCAGTTTGATAACAGGTCATCCTATGTAATAAAATGCCCAGTTTGAATATAATCTTGTCTGGAAATGGGTTTGTTAACTTCTTTTGCCACATTCATTATTAAACAGTGATATATTTAGAGCTGTCGTTATTTTGGGTATATTTCTTTTAAAAAATACCATTCTTCCTATCCATTCTCTCTTTTGGTTTACAGTCTGCATTTCTGCTTCTTGAAGAACAATTCTGTACTAATTGGCTTCTTCTTTCAGGACTGGTTAAAAGTGACCAGAGACGCGATTAAAGATTTATTGTTCGTACTGAATAGAGGAAAATGACAACTGACTAATACTTTTCTAAGGAGGTTGATAACATCAGTTACAAATAATATAGCTTACCTCTATTTTTAGCCTCAGTCTTGGAGAGGTTTACCCTACGTTGGGATTCAAATCAGATTCAAATCAGAATTGGCAGAGAAGCTTGTGTGAAGCAAAGAATGAATGACCTACATTATGAGTCAGTCAGTTTCCAAGAGGCAGAAAGGCAACTCATTCTCCTGACCAGCTGGAGTTATGGCTGAAAAGAGGGATGATGTCCCCAAAGGCCTAAGGATGATCCCCCCCCACAAACATTTTTGCTGGTTTGTGTGGTTTTAAGGATGAAAATGTGAGCAAGGTGCCTGTGGGAGGCAAACTTTCGCCATTTCCATTTTTCAGACCCCAGATTCCCCAAACTAAATGACACCATCAACATTCAGTTGCAAAGAGCTTAACATTTTGTGTCATACTGTTGGGCTATTTGGAAGGAGAGATTAAAGGGTGAAAATAGGAACAGATAATTTATTTTTTAAACGTATTACACATCTTTTATTGAGGAACCAAAGGCAATGTATATAGTGCTTTCTCCTCCTGTGATTTTCCACAACAGCAACAAAATCTTTGAAGTAGGCTGGGGTCAGAATAAATGATTGGACCAAAGGCACAGAGTGAGCTTTCATGCCTGATGGTGAACTGGGTTCTGGGTCTTCCCATTCATAATTCAGTACTTTAACAATTACATTTTATATCACTTTGTTATTTGTATGTACACTGGGAGTTTATGCACTGAACACAAATTCCTTGTGTGTCCAATCACATTTGGCCAATAAAGAATATTTCTTTTCTTTTCTTTTCTTTTCTTTTCTTTTCTTTTCTTTTCTTTTCTATTCTATTCTATTCTATTCTATTCTATTCTATTCTATTCTATTCTATTCTATTCTTGTAAACTGTGAAGAAGTCTTGTGATGGAGCAGGTCATTTGTGATGGAGCAGGTCATTTGTTTCCCAGAAGGCCTTCCGAGTCTTCCTTTTCAAGATATTTTTAAATTTTATTTCTTTGCTTCTTGTTTATTGTCTAAGCCAGGGGTAAGCAACCTTGGCTCTTTTATGACTCATGGACTTCAACTCCCAGAATTCCTGAGCCAGCCATGCTGGCTCAGGAATTCTGGGAGTTGAAGTCCATGAGTCATAAAAGAGCCAAGGTTGCCTACCCCTGGTCTAAGCTGAACAAGAGATGTTAAAGATTGGCATTTACATTCTTTGTTCCACAAACCACTAAACCAGAGCTGGCTTCTGGAAGGTTCAGTGATGAATTGTTGTATGAAATTACTGTGATTGCAGTAGTCATTCACAACAAAACTGGAAAGAATGAGAGAGGGATAGCATTAATTGCTTTAATAGATCTTTTTTTATTAGTAACCCCAACTTATTAGTCTAACACAACCTAATACAATTATCAAAATTATAGAAATTATGAAATCTCATGTGTTCCTGTGATATCTTAAACATCCCTAATATGTGCACCCCGACCCCTCAAAAGTCCTTCATTGTTAATCCAAATGACTGACTGAAGGAGAAAGTAGGTAGATATTTCAGAAAGAAAATTAGAGTGATATGTGAAAAAAGGGTAGAATCTTGAGTTGCTTGCCAAGCTACATTTATGAATGGGATTTTCTGAAAGATTGTCAGGAAGAGAAGTTATGCCTGTTTTCCATAAATAGTTTATTAAATTCTCCCAAAGCTGGCAAGTAACATTCTGTCTCATTTGTCTCCTTTATATCACACTATTGAACTGCAACATAATATGTGTTGATTTGTGTGTTTCTATATTGGAAAATTCATATTTATGATGTCAGTGAAGTCAGATCTAATGCGGTGCTTCTAAGGTTGTATTTGGACAGAAAAATAAAATGCAATACTCTTTGTATTTTGCACTGCAGACAGCAGTGCATTCTTTTGTTTAAACCCTTGAGGAAAGTGTGTTAGTTTTTAAGAGAACGTGGAGTTTTTCATGGAATATTGATCGTTACTTTGGGAAGACTAGACACACTCTAGAGAAAAATACTAAAGTCATAAATAAATAATGCAAAACATTGGCAGTAAGAAGCCAACAAGAAAATTGTAAGGCTGATACACTATTTGATAAGTAAGTACATAGACTCTTAAAGCACTTTTGTATTTGAGAAGTTTAATTGTGCTGTCATTGTTGAAGAAATGATGCATGTATACTTTAAATATTGAGAGAGATGATAAACACTTTTGATGATTTCAAAAACATAGACTTGGTAGATGGCTACTTGTTTTACTACTCAAAGAGGTAAATTAGTTCAAGAGGAAAGATGTTATTATTATCAAGCAAATGAGGGGCCACTCTTCAGTGCTCCATTAATGATTACAGTTTTGAGTATAGCTTTTTTGCCTAGGTATTCTAAGGTATCAAGGTTGATTGTAATTGCAATGCAGATAAGCAGTTATGTTCATAATTATATGAATAACACTTGTGAGCTCATTTAATGTTTCTAAGCCATAGGCTTTAAATGATAATATTCTGTTGCTTTCCTCCTTCTTAATTAAAAGATTTTAACCATCTATATAAATATTAGTACTTTGTTAATTGGTCCAAACAGTTCAGAAAATGGTATTGTGCATTTTATTTAACTAAGCAGTATTTTTTGTTAAAGTTTATTAAGGCTCAAGTATTTTGGTTCCCCGAAAAAGCTACATTTCAGAACTAGTCGTCACCTATATCATGTTTTTGCAGAAGTTATAAATGATGAAGTGAATAAATGAAATTCTCAAGCTATTCTTTTGTTTTATCCTTTGCACCCAATAATTAGTATTAGGATGTCAAGGCAAACCATGATTTATAAAACTACACCTTTCTTTTTAATGATTAAAAGATGCCAATTTACAAATCTGTATTGAACAAATAGAAAATAAACCATTTTATTTTAAACCTTTAAGAAGCTCTTGCTTTGTTATCTTTGACCATTGCTTCATCAGCCATCAATTTCAGGAATTGCACTTTTAATACAAAAATGGGTAACCTTTTTTTCTGATTAGGGACTATACTGATTATTCAAAAGAAAAAAGTTGATTATTGCTCATATGAGCTAATTTTATTTTAAGTACAGCATCACAATGAATTATTGAATTAAAACATGTTATATGAGCTATGCCCCAATAATTTTTAAAATCTTGTATTTCATCTGATTCTGGAAAATCAATATTCTTTTGTCTTTAATTGTTCAGTTTCAGAGTTAGAAACAGGATGTATGGTGGTTTGATTTGCCCCTGGGTTGCATTTATCATTTCTATTAATGCTTTTTATACTCAACATCAATTTTTTAAAAGGCTTTTTAAAAAAAACAACAAAAACAAAGTTGTTACTTTTCTCTAACAACACCATTTTGCTTTACAGGATTTATGAACGGGTGATAGATCGCCCAGAAACAAATCTGACTCCAGGAAGCAATTTGTGGCTAGGACAACGCAACAGAAAACATGGCTTTTTTAAGGTAAGGATGCAAAACACAGCCACAGATGAAAAAGCAATAGAGTGAAACTTGAAATACTTATTGCTATTTCAAATAATAGTTATTTTTCTCTTTGAATGTGTATTTGTATTACAAAAGATAAGAGTGCTTATAGAACTTCAGTCATTTGCACTGATTGTGTGCAATATTTCTTTCGGACAGTATTTTTATTATAACATGCAGTAAATATCCTATATTAACATTCTCCAACTTGGCACTCTTTAGATACGGTGGGCTGCAAACAGCGTAATTCTTAGCCATCCAAATTCCATAATGCTATATTATTTGGAGGTGATGGGAATCATACTTCCAACATAAATCTAGAGACACCAAGTTGTGAAAGATCATACCCAAAATACATTATGGGTGGTTACCTAGGATAGTAAAGACAATGAGTCCTAGCTACCTGACAGTTCCTGGATAACCCTGGATCATCCCAAATTGTAGAGTTAGATGTGGTTAGTGTTTGAAAAAGAGACCACCAGGAATTCCAAGGCTGTAATTTAGACTAGACAAAAAAAAAAAAAAAAAAGGAAAACATCCCATAAGCATGGGGACCCATAGGGGGCGAGAAAGCAAATGACAAAATGTGCCTGGATATGTTATCACACAAATGCCTCAGTGTATGTACTGACATCTGACATGGTAGCACAGGTACATAAAGGTGGCATTTATGGCGTGTCTATGCACGTGTATAATTTTGCCATTACTGTGGGTGGCTGAAGACGCTGCTACCCAGAAAAAGCAAGAGGGCTGCTCATGAAATCACCAAAGGAACCGTGGTGGCACAGTGGTTAGAATGCAGTACTGCAGACGACTTCAGCTGACTGCCGGCTGACTGCAGTTTTGCAGTTTGATCCTCACCTGCTTCCATCCTTCCGAGGTTGGTAAAATGAGGACCCGTATTGTTGGGGGCAATAGGCTGACTCTGTAAACCGCTTAGAGAGGGCTGTAAAGCACCGTGAAGCAGTATACATCTAAGTGCTATTGCTATTTATAGGAAACAATGTATTCCTGTGTTTCCTTTCTAGTTTCATTCATTGTTTGGGTTATATAGGTTATACAGGGAATGTTAGCTGAATCTTACTGATGCTGCTGGAATCTTTTGGTTTAATCTGCACATGGCCAAAATATGTCCACAATTGCATCAAGGGGCTAAGGGGCTTTCCACAAACTGCCTTCAGGTGTATTGGATCTGCAGTCCTAGAACTCCCAACCAATCATCCCAATATACTGTATCCGAAAAGCACTAGGCTGGGGAGAGTGCAATTAATATTAGAAATGCATTTCTACAAATCCAGCTGGTACCTATATATGTCAGCCAGCTCAAATATTTCCACTGATTGTGGCAGTGGTACAAAAATGATTTTATTAATCTATCAACAGAGCAAGTGTCAGTGATGAGATAGTCCTTAGAAGAAGAAGTTCTGCTTTGTCTATTTTTTCCAAAGCTGGCAAAAGCAAAGGATTCCCTCCCCCCCCTCAACTTGGAATCTACTACTAAATTATAAAAAGTCACGGAGCCTTCATGTCATTGATAGGAAGGCCAATATTTAAGATTCCTATTGACAGCACAGAGGCTTTACTATTTGTGTCTGTGCATGTATTTATATTCATTCATTCATTCATTCATAGATGATATCCCTTGTTTCTATGCAAAGATGGGACTCTCCTTTCTATTTCGTCCCTGCATCTTCCATGAAATTATTTAATTGAGACATTGTAAAGAAATGTAAAGTCATTATGCATTATGCTCTGTTGCTAGATACTATTATTATTTTACTTTATGTGTGAGGTTTTTTTATTAAAAGAATGGCATATTATGAATTGTTGGTTGCTTCCTTATTCTAAACACCAAATGCTGGTCCAGATATTATATTTACTCAGGAAGAATGTTTTCTTCTCTCTGTCACTGCTTGGAAGTCAAGGAACACTGATACCATGTGGGACATTACCATACCATCCATTCCTCCCCTTAAACATAATTCTATGATGAATCAGTTATATTGATTTGAAACATTTTATGGCAGAGATAAATATTCAAAGAATATACCAGAATGAAAGCAGAATACATTTCAAAGCAATATTCATTGAGCATGTTAGCTTGCAGTTTTTTGAATGACAATGATTATGGCCTATCCTGCTCTTCTCACTTATGACATACAGGGAATGAAAAAATCAAGATGCCATGCCTTGAAGCAACACACTTTTAAAAAAGCTGGTGCTTTGTATGATTGCAGCCTCCATCTTGATTTTTAACCTCCCCATAAGGTAAAGGTTTTCCCTGTCCAGTCATGTCTGACTCTAGGGGGCAGTGCTCATCTCCGTTTCTTAGCCAAAGGAGCCAATGTTGTCTGAAGACACTTCTGAGGTCATGTGGTCAGTATGACTATACACCAAGATGTATGGAACAGTTACCTTCCTACCAAGGTGGTGCCTTTTTATCTACTCACATTTGAATGTCTTCAAGTGCTAGGTTGGCAGGAGCTGGGACAGGTAATGGGAGCTCACCCCGTCACACAGCACTCGGGTCTTGAACTTGGGCTGTCAGCTTTTCAGCTGACAAGGTCAATGTTTTTAACTGCTGAGGCATTCCCCCCCCCATAACTCCTCTGATTACAGGTGAAGGATATTATAAAAACTAGTTGGCTGTTTCTGGTTCCTTCCCAGATGAATACTTTTAATAGCTTTTGGAAGACAATTCATAGTGTGTGCAATTACCTGCATTTTCTTGAAACTGTCACACTGGGCTGCCGAAACTTCAGTTCTTACAATGGTTGAAGGAACCATTAGATGCAGAGATGAAATAGTCACAGAGGTGGCTTTATACAAACAAAAGATTGCTCAATTTGTACGAACACTCTAAGAGGTTTTAATATATACAGATAATTTTAATGCATTTTCCCCATTTAAATTTTGATGGAGAAATGCTTCAATGCCTAGTCTTTATTTCTCTGCCTAATGGTTGAGCTGTCACCCTGAAGTTAAATTGATGGCATTATTTTTTTACAGCTGTTGTGCTGTTTTTTTTTAAACTTCAGCTGCTTCCTATAAT
>NW_015388756.1:387691-395458 GCF_001527695.2 Protobothrops mucrosquamatus
AACACTCTAAGAGGTTTTAATATATACAGATAATTTTAATGCATTTTCCCCATTTAAATTTTGATGGAGAAATGCTTCAATGCCTAGTCTTTATTTCTCTGCCTAATGGTTGAGCTGTCACCCTGAAGTTAAATTGATGGCATTATTTTTTTACAGCTGTTGTGCTGTTTTTTTTTAAACTTCAGCTGCTTCCTATAATCCTGCAGATGGAAAACATATGTTTATGGACATACAGTGTACACACACAAAACCGCAGACGTACACTATTAGTAATAGTAGTCATACAATTTAGACATCTGTAACTCTTATTTGATAGAAACAGCTGATGTTGAAGAACTGATGGATATTATCCAAGTTAATGTTAATATTTTTTATACATCAAGACTTTGAAACTGCAGGATAGCTGCTAATAGGATAACAAACTGCCAGTTTTTATAGATCATAATGAGAGCAGACAAGTGTTTTTCTTTGGTTTATGAATGTCTGAGTGTTTACTAACTCTGCAGGGCAAAAACACTTAATTGGTTGTATTTTAAGCTTGCCTGTTATAATTTTACAAGTGTTATATTTTGTTCTTATTAGCTAGTGCTAAACATATCCTTTTGATAGTTTATAAGCAATATGTATTCCTTATTATTATATTTACACACTCAACAAGAGAACCTGCAATGGTTAGAATAGAATAGAATAGAATAGAATAGAATAGAATGGAATGGAACGGAACGGAACAGAACAGAATAGAATAATAGAGTTGGAAGGGACCTTGGAGGTTTTCTAGTCTAACTCCTGCTCAGGCAGAAAACACTATACCATTTCAGACAAATGGTTGTCCAATCTCTTCTTAAAAACTTCCAGTGTTGGAGCATTCACAACTTTTGGAGGCAAGTTGTTCCACTGATTAATTGTTTTAACTGTCAGGAAATTTCTTCTTAGTTGTAAGTTACATCTGTCCTTGATAAGTTTCCATCCATTGCTTCTTATCCTGCCGTTTGGAGAATAGCTTGACTCCTTCTTTGTGGCAGCCCTGATATTGGAACACTGCTATCATGTCACCTCTAATCTTCTTTTCATTAAACTAGACATACCCAATTCCAGCAACCCCCAGTCCCCTAATCATCTTTGTTGCTCTTCTCTGTACTCTTTCTAGAGTCTCAACATCTTTTTTTACATCGTGATGACCAAAACTGGATGCAGTATTCCAAGTGTGGCCTTACCAAGGCGTTATAAAGTGGTATTAACACTTCACGTGATCTTGATTCTATCCGTCTGTTAATGCAGCCTAGCCTTTCCCGTACCAGAATAAGTTGTTTCAGAGTTTTAGTATACAAAACTTTTTTTGTAAATATTTTCACAAAAAAGTGTGTGTTTAAACAAACACTTTTCTTTTGACTTTTGGAAGAAATAATGCCTTCAAAGTCTATTTTATTATGAAAATTATACTAAGCTTATTTTCATTGCTAAGAAGGAAGTAGTATATATCTTCAGCTCCTCTTTTAAAGATAAGAATAAGTCAAAATATTCAGGAATGTGATCTGTTCCTATCCTTTTTGTTATCCAGTGCAACATTCAAATATTTTTTCCCTTATGATAATTAGGTCCATGCTGGATTATATTGAATTCTCATAGTTCGGAGAAGATTTTATTTTGTTGGAAAGAAAAAAAAATCTAACAGTATAAAGGAAATCCTCATAGCACCTTTCCAAATAGTGATTCTGATTGAAAAGTTCTATCTGTAAAATCAATATGGTTTTGCACTAGTCAGAGTGGAAGCTATTTATTTACATACAAAATATCTTCATAAAAGAGTACCTAGAAATAAGCTTCACAAAAAGAGTAAGCATTCTGATCCTGTCTTTTTTACAAAGAGAAAAAAAAGCTCACAATGTTGAAGGTGTGTTGAGCATTCATATATATACTGTGTGTGTGTGTGTGTTGTGGAATCTCAAAACAGAGAAGCAGAAGGATCTTTTTGACTAGCATATGTTTTCAAACATTCCTATAGAAATATTGGAATAATTATAATAATGAACAGAAGACCTTCCTAACCCCAGTGATTTACTGTTCTGTCTTAAGTATCATTGAGTTATAACAGCGGTGGTGAACCTACGGCACGTGTGCCAGAAGCGGCACTCAGAGCCCTCTTTGTGAGCACATGCCATCGCCCCAGTACACATGGTCTCTAAAAGTTCGCCATCACTGGCCTAAGGCCAGCCAGCCTGGAGCTGCCATTGGGGAGCCCACCATCCCACCCACCAGAGACCCCCTGGATCTCTCCCAATCCTGCCTGGCTCCCACACGTGTCCCTCCCCATAAGCAACATCGAGGTGGCCACGCCCACCCTGGCCACGCCCACCCAGTCTGCCAAGACTACTGCAGCCACACCCATACAGTGGCCATGCCCACCCAGTCTGTCAAGCCCACTGTAGCTGCGCCCGCCAAGTGGGCCACACCCACCTGGCACCCGGCGATACATAAGTGGGTTTTGGGTTGCAGTTTGGGCACTCTGTCTCTAAAAGGTTTGCCATCACTGAGCTATAAGCTCTTCAGTAGTTTTCTGCTTTGAGATAAAAGAGCATATGCTAATAATACAGTAACCCAAAGCCCACACTTCTTCAACCAAGGCACTGAAGTCATTTTTCATTAACATTCTGAAAACATTTTTGCTTACAATATTACATAGTCATAGATCTCAAGATGTGCCTTCCGTTTTGTTCTTTCTGATTCATTCAAACCTGGTGGGAAGTTCCTGCTTGGGCTATATTTGCTTTGTGATGGAAAGCCATTTTCAGTCCTAGTGCCTTCTTGGACATAGTGTTTTTGCCATGGGCTTCCTTCTAGGAATCTAAATTTGACTTCTTTTTTTAGATGGATCTTAGAATTCTTCTCCTTATTCAGGAAGCTTTTAGATGTTGGACTTGGGAGATGGGCATTGCTTATGGGCACTTCCAGAGTGAGGTTCTGATCCATCCATGCTTTGGATTAATTATCAAGGGTACTCTATGGCACATCATCATCAGCACTGATGAGAATGTGCAATTACAACAGTTCATAATTTCTTCCTGCTGCAATTTCTTGTTTCAGAAACGTCCTTTTGCTAGAGTTGTTGCAGAAATGGTTGTTTTTTTTACTTTATTGTTATTGGCAATAGCTTAGCACATGTGGATTGAAAGGTCTCTGCTTGCCTCTTTGTCAACATAATTGTGTATTCGTGTGTGTGCGTGTGTGTGTGTGTGTATCTCTGTCTCTCTATCATCTCTTCTCTCTATCATCTCTCTCTCTATCATCTCTCTCTCTATCATCTCTCTTTTCCCTCATCACCATCACCATCACCATCTCCACTTTATTAAAATTCTACAAAAGATAATACATGTAAGAAAAAAAAAAGTAAGGGGTGAAGTGCAAGGAATAAGAAAAAATAAAAATGTAATTTCTGACTTTCTTCAGTACAGGTACAAATGTAAAATACATCAACCTTTTGTTCTAAAATACAATATTACATAGTATTTCTATAATCTTAAACAATTTTAATCATGAAATCCCAACATTAAAATTTCATTTCTTTCAGTTTCGAGTCCAAAGTGATCTCCATGTAGAAACAAAGCTAGGCAAAGTCTTTTCTTTGATAAAGCAGTTTCATCATCTGAGCCAATTCCATTAATTTCACCATCCATTCTTCATTGTGGGAATCAAGTGGTTCCTTCCATCTCTGTTCATGCAAAACTCTCACTGTTCTTATCATATATAGAAACAAAGTCCCATTTTTTTCTCAAGCCAGGATGGTCATATTCTAACTGGTTTTTGTTAGTTTTACAGATATTTACCACAGAAGCAAATAAAGAGCATTCTAAGAACAGTTTACTCAACATTCTTCTAGGGTTCTGCAGGATTCTCAGTTTTCCACGATGAATTTCCACAGAGAACAATAATAAAAATAATAATGGGTTTGTAGCTATTGTGGTACCTCTAGTTTAGACTGGCCAGTGTGACACTGATATCTATCATTCACAATTAGATTATGATCTGGATTTTTAATGCTTATGTTCAGAACTTAATGTCTGCAGCCTAACTATCATTCTGAATCTTTTTTTTTTGCAGTGTTATTATGCTTATTGCTGTGTCCTTTAAAAGTGATTAAATTAAAATGATGAATTTATTTAGTTTTCTTTTATTTTAGCCTGATTAGTTTATGGCTTTTGGATAGCTATAATTCTTTTAATAAGTCAAAATGAGTGAATTCTTATAATAAAGTATGTCTTCCAGACAAAGCAGAATGCTGTGTAATGAAACCTTGGACCAGGTGCTGTAGCATAATAGCTACTGCATTAGTGAATGCTGTCTTAGAGCGCCAATGGATCTGTAACTGATGTTCTCCTGCAACGTTTGCTGTCATGATCCATTCAAGTCAGGCTAGAGTTTAGCTTGCAGCTTGACATTCCCTATCTCAGGAATCCATTAGTGGCTGTTTGACTAGTTTTTTCTGAAAGCTGCTTTTTACAGT
The DNA here is from genome assembly GCF_001527695.2 of Protobothrops mucrosquamatus. Taxonomy (NCBI): domain Eukaryota; kingdom Metazoa; phylum Chordata; class Lepidosauria; order Squamata; family Viperidae; genus Protobothrops; species Protobothrops mucrosquamatus. The sequence goes on from NW_015388756.1 coordinate 392,190, forward strand.
CACACACCCATTGTAGTTGCACCTAAATGAATGAAAATGATCTATCTGCCTGATAAATAACTAATTACCCTGCATAATGAAAAAAGGACATCATTTAAACATATAGTTCAATGCTCCAAAAGCACTGGATAGGATTTTGACATTTACCACTTGGCCAGTATCTTTTTTGAGTTTAGAAGTAATGCTTTAAAAATAAGTGAAATGGGGAACATTTATTTGATTAGAGTGGACATATTAAAAAAAGCAAACCAAAACCTGTAGAAAAATATATAGTGAGACTTAAACCAAGAGAACAAATCATGTTTTATTCTTAATCAGAGGTGATGTGATATGATATGGTGTAATTGTGATATTCAGCTGAGTGCTTATTTAAACTAATTTTAATTTAAAATCCTCAATCCATTTCTAATCACAGAAAGCTACTTTTGGCCCTAAGTGCAGATATGGATCTTTACAAGCACCACAAAATAGATTAATGGGGTTATCCATCTGGATGTTCATTTTATGGGTAAAACTATGTCCTTTTGGGTTTTAAAAAAAACCCTTGGTTTTCATTCCTACCTATTTAAATATTGATTTCAGCTGTGTGAAGCTTGTATGTGTTTGGTTTCTACTGATTGGGCAATAGACTTTTTTTTTAAAAAAAAATATTATTAATGTTGTGCGAGAGTTGTGCAGTAATCAGGTTATTTTCATTAAGGTTTTCAATTAATATTTGATTTTGAAATAGCAAATGGGAAGTAATACACACAGATTGTCTTTTGCTTTTAGAGCAAGTGAACATATAAATGTTACATGATGCTGCATTTGCAATGCTTGAAGCACTAAGGCTTATATTTTATTTATAGTACAAGCTTTATATTCTGGGTAAGATACAGTGTTCTCCATCTGCAGCACTCTAGTTTGTAAGTAATCTTCGTCAAGTCAGTCTTTTTCATTATCAAAAGCAAGCTTTAATGAAACAATTAATTCTTTTTTTTACCTTTGTAGAATTTTCAAAATGAATACTTCATTTAAATTCTAGACTGAGGCTGTATTTAAAAAATGAAAGCAGTACTACCTGCCACAAATATTGCCTTGTTTCTTCTCATATCAAACTGAAGATAGTGAGACAATCAAGAGAAGATAAAATAAAGACATTTTCTGGGAGGTGAAGACATGATTGTAGGACCAGTGACGAATTTAGCTTCAGTTCTGAATAGATTTGGAATTTTTTTTCCAAGGTTTTTTTTTTTTTTTGCTCTCAGTTTATTTTCCCTTTCTCTTCTGCACAAAAAGCTTGCTCAGTTATAAAGTGACGTGATGAACCTATTGGGGGTAATATTACATCTAGAAAGGCCAAGTTTACCAGTCTGGGATTAAATGAAATATTCAAAATGAGCATGTTTACATTTTTTTCCAGTGGAATAGCACCTGTTGAAAAATAAGATAAAGGCCAAACATCATTGATAATAGAGGGAGAGTGATGAGAAAGTGAGGGACATGTTGCTAGTCCCCTATCTAGCAGAAAGACAAAATGGAACATCTGTAAGGTATAATAGACTGCTAGGGATTTTCCAAGTCCTGCTGTGCTGCCTCATTGTGGTGGTATGATGCATGAAGTGTACACCAAGAATGTATACTCCCAGTAGGGTCACTCATCATGTGAAGGTCATCTCAGCTGTTAAAACAAACATTATATTGCAGCAGTGATATCAGCAAAGACATAATTTCATACTTGCAAAAGAAGATAATGGCATATTTTTCAACAAAGTCAACTCTGATCAACAAGATACAGCAATTGTTGATATGGTGCTGGATGACGGACCCTTCAGACCAGGGGGCACTCAACACTGAGGAAGAATTGTAGATCTTTAAAAAACTAATGGTGTTTGGGATGCAGATGAAAGCCTTCCATATGTCTAGCTGCTGATGTTGCAATGCAAGAAAAGACAACCCAAAGTTATAAAGACAGAATTACAGTAGGAATATGGTCAGAAGTAGCATGGACATAGGAAAACTCAATACAATGAAAGATGATATGGATCAATTACAGATTGACATTTTGGATATTATCAAATTGAAATGGATTGGAATTGAACACTTTCCATAAGAAGATTATGCTGTTCACTACTCAGGACATGAAAAACAAAGAAGGGATGGCACTGCTTTCATAGGAAGACTATAATAATGGAGTACTGTGCTTCGGTATAGTATCAATGATTCAATAATATAATTAAAGTGTGTGGACATCCCTTTATTATTCTTACTAAAGTTGATGCTCCAACCACTGAGGCAAAACAAGAGGAATTTGAATAGCTTTATGGCTGGTTTCAATTTGAAACCAACAGAACATGCAAGTATGTGCTGTTGAAGATGGAGACTGGAAAATCAAGAATGGAAAGAGTAAGGATCAAAATGTAACTGTACTATGTGGCTAATGAAACAGAATAATAACTTACCAGTATCTTCCAATCCAATCTTGTTTTTATGTTAGCATAGCCTTCAAACAACCAAACCAATGTCTAGATCAGTGATGGCGAACTTTTAGAGACCGAGTGCCCCAAAACTGGCCCCTCCCCTGCTCCACCCCCTGCCCTGCGCCCACCCCACCTGCCCGCAGGGCCACTCACCACCTCCAGGGCCCACCGCAGATCGCCCAGGCAGCCAGGCAGCACCATTGTGACCATGACCTCTGCCCGCGCCCTGCAGCATCAACTGTGTGCAATGGGGTGTGAGGGCAGAGTCTTGTCTACATTACCTGGCTGCCATGTCCTTGGCTGTGGTGCTCCACGCAGGCCACACTCGGGGGATGACTCTCCTCCAGGGGGGCTGCTGGTGAGGAGGGGGTCATGGGAGGAGGCAAGGCTGGGGCAACAGCATGTGTGCCCACAGAGAGGGCTCTGAGTGCCGCCTCTGGCACACGTGCCATAGGTTCGCCACCACTGGTCTAGATACATGGATGGAACACAAAGAAATAAAATAAAATTGATACAAGGAAGCGTTCAGTTATATAGTAATACTAAATATGTAACCATGAGCTATGTGTAACAAATCACAAACTGCTCATATTTAGGATTCAAGTAAAGTTAAAGTGGAACAATAAAACCAACCAGTTTCAAATATATTGAATAGAGTATGGGCTGTTGGTTTAATCTCCAGGCTTGGTAATTAGGTTGCAGAAGTTTTGTCTCCATTCAGGGGGACATCTTCAGTGCAGTTTGAATTGTGTTCAGTTTGCTTGGAATGTTGCTTCCGGTATTTCAGCTGAAGCAGCTCTCTCGCTCTCA
>NW_015388756.1:395793-397056 GCF_001527695.2 Protobothrops mucrosquamatus
AAAGTGGAACAATAAAACCAACCAGTTTCAAATATATTGAATAGAGTATGGGCTGTTGGTTTAATCTCCAGGCTTGGTAATTAGGTTGCAGAAGTTTTGTCTCCATTCAGGGGGACATCTTCAGTGCAGTTTGAATTGTGTTCAGTTTGCTTGGAATGTTGCTTCCGGTATTTCAGCTGAAGCAGCTCTCTCGCTCTCAGTATTTGGCAGGCGGGGTCGATGTCAATGTGTCTGTTCACTGATTGATTGGTGGAGAAGCAGGCCTCGAAGAATTCTCTTTCTTTCCTTGACTTTGCTTGGGTTATAATTGTGGTCCTGGTTAGATCGAACTTGTGTCCTTCTGAGTCCTCGTGGACGGACATGAGGGACAATGGGTCATGTCTTTTGATAGCCAGGGAGTGCTCATGCAGTCTGGTAGATAGCTTTTTTCCTGTTTGGCCCACATACTTCTTTTCACAGTTGTTGCACTGGCCTTGGTATATGACGCCTGATCTTTGATTTGTTTCTGTTGGCTGTTTAGGTTTTAATAGAGTCTGTCTCAGACTTGCGGTTGGTTTGTGAGCTACTGTGAGGTCGTGTTGGCATAGCAGTCTTGCTGTCATCTCTGAAATGTTCTGTATGTAAGGAATTGTGATTCATTTGGTTGTTGCTGTTCCTGTTGTAGTCATTGTGTTGTTTTGGGCGTTTATGTTGTTTGTGTGTAGGGATCTCTGGATGAAGTTTCGTGGATATCCGTTCCTCTCAAAGACTCTGTATCAGTGTCTCTGTTCTGCTGATCTGGCTTCTGTAGTGTTGCAATGGGATTCTGCTCTTCTGAAAAGTGTTCTGACACAGCTTTGTTTGTGGCATTTGGGGTGGTTGCTGTGGAAGTTGAGGATTTAGTCTGTGTGTGTTATCTTTCTGTATACGGATGTTAGAAGTTGGCCATTGGTGGTTCTGTTTACAAGGACGCCCAGGAATGGCAGTTCATTGTTGTTCTCGGTTTCTATTGTGAATCGGATGTCTGTGAAGATGTTGTTGATTTTTTGGTAGATTTGGTCGATTTGGTTGCGCTTGATTATCATAAAGGTGTCATCCACGTAACGTATCCATAGCTTAGGGTTAGAGTTAGGGTTAAGGATGATGATGTTGCTGTCGGTTTTGGGGGACTTCATTGCCTGCAGTTCCTGTTTTGTAAAGATGCTGGAGTTTCATTTGTGTCTCAGAAGTGGAATGACTGTCTGGCATATTTGATGTTGGGTTTCTTCGCTGAGGTCTATTGAT
>NW_015388756.1:397265-413189 GCF_001527695.2 Protobothrops mucrosquamatus
AAAGGTGTCATCCACGTAACGTATCCATAGCTTAGGGTTAGAGTTAGGGTTAAGGATGATGATGTTGCTGTCGGTTTTGGGGGACTTCATTGCCTGCAGTTCCTGTTTTGTAAAGATGCTGGAGTTTCATTTGTGTCTCAGAAGTGGAATGACTGTCTGGCATATTTGATGTTGGGTTTCTTCGCTGAGGTCTATTGATTTTAAGGTGCTTTATAGGTTTGCTCGGAATTCTGCGTTTGGTACATCTTTGTGAATACAGTATATATATATCCATAATTTTCAAGGACAACATGAAGAATTGCTTTGAAGCCTTGGGCCTCATTGATAAGGAAGCAGAAGAACTGTGAAATGAAATCAAACAGATTATTAAGCATAAAAGTGAAAAGAGATTGCCAAAGACCAAGAAATTGGAGAAAGCAAATGACAGTATATGCTGGCTGTGGAATTCTGGGAGTTGAAGTCCACATGCCTTAAAATTGTCAAGATTGAGAAACACTGATATAGTGGAACTATATACTTTGTTTTGTTCTGACTTCATCTTTCAGAGAATCTTCTGTCCTGTATCCTATTAGTGTGATAGTTTTGATGCTTGTTCAGTTTATGTTATATGATGGGGAGGTACTGCCCCTAGTACCTGAAAAAATGAAGAAAATGAGAATGAGAATGATTTGGATTAAGTAGGCACTGAGCCTAGACATACCACAATAAAGGTTTATACATATGTAGGTATATATTATATCAATTTTCTACCATTCTACCTTTTCAAAGCTATTTCAGTGTATTTAAGAACTGAGTCCCTATCATTCTGATATGTATGAATTTTAGCCTGTTGAACATGAACAATGAGTTATGTATGTGACCTTTGTATGTTGCTGTTTTGCAAAATGAGTTTCAGTATGAATGCATGCAAACGTGGCAAATTTGGTGCTTTTATAAAAATGTGCATAGTTGTACCACTGCACTAAACCAAGGTGGGCTTCATAATCAATTTCAATGAAGAAAAATTGTAAAAGAACCATGAATATGAATTATTTTAACAGTGCATTTATATCTATTCAGAACTCTGATGAATTTCATAGGATCCATATCCAGGTCAATAGAATTACAGGAGAATTGTGGGCATAGGATTCATATTAACCAGGCTAAAGATGCCTGGTGGGGTGACTTTTCCTGTCACTTTCAACAGGCATGTCCAGAGAGTGTTAAAGCTATGAATTTGAGCATCCACATCTTGGTCTGCTTCTAATTATTTCCCCCCCACCCTGTATTGGGGTTGTAGCAGTGATCTTTGTATCAAGAGATTTCCATAGACAAAGCTTTCTTCCTCACTTCCATTCCAATGGGGCCTCTGGCCCCTGAGTTTCTATTCTGTGAAGTTTAGGATCTTGCTGGTGTCAGAAATTTTCATCTAGTCTCTGAGATCATTAGTTTGCTTTACTTTGCCAAGATGCCTGAATAAGGTTAAGTGATTTTTTGTTTTTTAAAAATGAAAATATGGCTCATTATTTTAAATTAATATGAGTCTAAACTATAATTGTGTCAATTTCTAGAGCCTAACAGTAGATGCGTAGTGAATGATTTTGTGCATTTTAATTACGTTGCTATATATTATCAGCTTTCTCTTCTATTACAAAGGGTATCATTCAAGATGCGAAAGTCATCTTTATGCCTAATGGATATATAACTCAGTGCCCTAATCTGAATCGCAGTAAGTAGCAATTTATATTTAGCATATTAAGTTATATTTATATTGTTTAATGTAGTGTGTTTTCCAAACTTTGTTCATTGTTGCTAAAGCATGTGCTAATCCCAAGTTATGCATGAGGAATGAGGAATTAATATGCATTCTTTCAGTTCAAGTCAAGAAAGTACATATGATGAAGACTGCGTATATTTTATGAAGTGATATAGTTCTTTAGGGCCCACCCCAGTTCCAAAGAAATCATCAATTTTATTCACTGGGAAGAGGGGTGTCACATAAATTAGTTTATGTTTTTAGGAAATTGCTATATAATGGAGTTTGAGAATTCATGCATTATGCCCTTCTGCAGTCTTCACCAAACTGTTAAAATAGATTGTAATTCATTCTTAGTCCCTCTTTTCCATCTTCTTTTTTGCCTTCCGCCTTTTTTTTAGGAAATAGAGCATTATTTTTTTCCCGAATATAGATACCGAGGGGCTATAGGCAGTGGTGGGATTCAAATATGTGAACAACTGGTTCTCTGTGTGGATGCTGCTTCCAGAAGTCCATTCTGGGCCTGGGCAACAAAAAATTAGCTACTGGTTCTGCTGAACTGGTATGAACCAGCTGAATCCCACCACTGGCTATAGGAGAATATAGCTCTTAGACTTAGTATTCCTGTATGATAATGTCCATTTTATATAAAAACATTATTAGAGTTTTACAGCTTTCCACTGCAAAAATAAGCCCAAAAAAATAAGGACACATTCAAAATGAGCAGGAGGCATAGTTTAGAAAAACTTTATCTATAAAATATATATAAACATGATACATACAGTTTCATTCAGTTCTTGGCAATGTGGTAGAGAACAACAACAACTAACTCAGGAGATCAGGACACAGGGAGAGACTAAGACATGCCCAGACCTAGGCTGGATCACATGCCTCGCACAGCCAATCCTATGTCTCAATTAAATAACAGTTCCCATTAGCTGGTTTATTGCTATGGCTATTCCAGTTCATAAATTCTTGCACACTGACAAACATGGATATTTATTTTCTAAATTGAACTTACCATAAAGCTGAATTAGAATTTCCTAAACAGCTATTTTCTTTCTTTTCCCACATATTGCTACCTTTTTTCTGTCTTTAGGCAGGAGAGTTATCAGCATTCTTAAGCAGAAAAAGAGCTTAGATACTCCTACATGGGATTGTATCATGCAGTTTACTCATAGGTTAAGGTTTCCCTATCCAGTCGTGTCCGACTCTAGGGTGTGGTGACCATCTCTGTTTCTTAGCTGAAGGAGCCAGTGTTGTCTGAGGATACTTCCGTGGTTATGTGGTCAGCATGACTATATGCCAAGGCACATGGAACACTGTTACTTTCCCACCAAAGTGGTACCTATTTATCTACTTGCATTTTCATACTTTCTAACTGCTAGGTGGGCAGGGGGCAAATAATGGGAGTTCAACTATTGCATAGCACCCGGGTCAGCTTTTAGCTGACAAGCTCAGCATCTTAACCACTGAGCCATCACGTCCCCATTGTTTACAAACATGCAGTCAAAGTAATCGGGAATCTTGGAACCTAAATAAGTGATGGGTTTCCATGCACTAGATATGTTCAACTAGAGCAGTGGTGGTGAACCTTTTAGAGACTGAGTGCCCAAACTGCAACCCAAAACCCACTTATGTATTGTTGGGTGCTGGGTGGGCGTGGCCCATTGGGTGGGCATGGCCAAGAGTGAGTGTGGCCCATTGGGCAGGCGTGGCCCATTGGGTGGGCGTGGCTGCGGTGGTAATTGCAGACTGGGTGGGACTAAAAAGTTCAATCAATCAATTCCAACTTTGCGAGATCTTTTTTTTCCCCAGGAGAAGTTGAAATTGATTGATTGATTGAACCTTTTTTTTTTTGCACACAGTGGCGGAGGCTTAAAGCGGAAAGGTTTTATAAAATCCAGCTGAAGGCCTAGGACTGGGGCGATGGCGCGCGTGCCCACAGAGAGGACTCTGCATGCCACCTGTGGCACGCGCGCCATAGGTTCGCCACCACAGAACTAGAGGCTGGTAGTCATTTATTAGGGGAAGTTTTAATCTAGATTTCTGCACTGAGCAACTAATTAGATTTGCTAGTCTAAATGAGGCCTTCCAATTTTGTAACTTTGTTTCTAAAATAACAAATATTTGGGATGTTTTTGTATGATATTGCCAAATCTTTACTTTCACAAAAGGAAACCATTTACTATTAAAATTTCATTTGGAAGTTTTGGAATTTTTAAATCCAACCATTAGTAACCAGTGATTCTCAGGTTTTTATAAGATGTTAATAATAGTTGATTGTCTCTCCATTAATTTTGCCCTATGGCAATTATGGTATTGCCCATTTATGGTATTGAGAATCTTTATGACTGTTACTCTTTTTAACAAAATACTTTCTATATTGAGGAATAAATAAAGGGCAAGAGTATCCATGCTATCAAGAAAAGAATAATATCTGCTATTCTAACTTTAGGTAGAAGCAGAATACCTTGGTTTATCTTTTTAGGAGATGTCTGTCTGTCTGTCTGTCTGTCTGTCTGTCTGTCTGTCTGTCTGTCTGTCTGTCTATCTATCTATCTATCTATCTATCTATCATCGCCATGAATAATGGTACTTTTTGCTTATCCTTCCTGGATAATATAGAAAGGCTCCTTCTAAGATTTAATTGCAGAAATGTTTTCAGTTAAAACTCTAGTCTATTTGCATGTGTATCTGTGTGTATATCAACAAATCTCAACATTAAAAGCACACATCTAGATTATCTCAAGTAATATAGATCTAAAGTCCTTTAAGAAATATATGCAGTTTTCACGTTTGGCTTCGTACTGTAATTTTGTCAGTTCTTCTGGTCCTGAGAATTATAACCATTTCAATTGCATTTCTTCTGCTATCTGATTTCTGAGCAACAGGACAAAAATAGCAATGGCAAATTAGAATTTGCAATTAAAATTGGTTAACTTTCAATTGACAGTGCAAATAAAATGACTATAGAAACTGATTGCCTAAATTTTGCAATTCAACTATAGCCCTCTGCCCACTCTGTTTACTTTATACAAATTGATAGTTATCCAATAATTACTCTACATTTATTATTCAATACTGCAGTAGAAGTACACCCATATTTTTTTCTCCTTCCAAGTCCCTTTTGGAATGACAGCAGGGGCTTTCCAGAGCTAAACTATGGACCTCCGATACGAACGAAGAAGTATAGACCAACCCAACCGTACTTTTACGGTTAATAACGAACCTCGTCGTCAGTTTCCGTACAATGACCAAATACAGTCTAACAAAGAGTAAGTAAGATCCGTTCATTTCCCGTTATTCACACCTTTTATGTTTAACACTTGACACTTACAATGGATAAGTTTACTCTTTCTGTTATAGGCTTGCATAGCAACAGCTTGTTTCACCATGATAGTAAGAAAAAGATAAAGCATTTTGATCAGGCTTTCAAAACCGTAGAGATGTCTATTGTCATACATGTATAGCTTTCCTAGTCTAACAGTTACCATGTTCCAATCAACATCTATTTGGCCTCTAAATGGTAAACACGTTGTATTTTATTTCTTTGTTCAGTTTGGTTTTTAATAATATAGTATTTATTCTTTCTTTTTATTGAGCCTGCCCTACCTGCAGTGACTTCTTAAGCCTGGTACAAGGAATTATGGATTTACAAGAGCTTCTGGCTAAAATGACAGCAAAAGTAGGTACCTGGCTATTACTCACAATTTTTAATCCAAGTTGCTATTTCCTCCGTCTCTTAAAGCCACTATGTCTGTATTTTCCCCCCATTTTTTGTCAATGGGTTTATATCAACTTAATCCATACTATAAGAACCTGTTAAATCATGGATGGGAAACCTGAGAATTGATAAAGGAGAAAAAATTGTAGCTCAGGATTGAAACGAGGGCTTCTTGATGCTCTTTGCGTTTGGTTGTTTTCTTGCAGATGTTTCATTACCCAGACTAGGTAACATCACTAGTGCTCAAAGTACTGATGATGTCATCTAGTAATGAAACATCTGCAGGATCTGACAATGTCATAAAACTATCTGCAAACAAGTATTTCAATACTCTGGCAAGTATGTTCTGTCCATATCCTTACTGTTGTATAAGAGGAGGGGAAAGAAGATGGAAGCAAAGAGAAAGAGTATGCCATCAGTTGTTCTGTATACTCTATGTGCATTTCATAATGCTTTGAATAGACTGTGGGTCTAGAGAGAACAAGGAATTTGTTTTTTTATTGCAATGAAAAATTGTGTGGAATTGTGCTATATTGCAGACAAACTTATGTCTCATTTTAGACCAGGATTGGTAGGATGAGTCTATCAGAATTGTCAACATTTATGTATGGTAAAGCAGAGAAATGATTGCTACGGTTATAAAAAATTGTTACAAATCCTGCTGATTTCAGTAAAAAAGTCTATTAACTGAGACTAACCCATTGAACACACACATAGAGTATTTCTGAATAAACATGTGCAGACTTGTAGTGTTGTTTCCAACTGAAAACAGTGGAATTAAAAATTTAAAGTTCTTGGCCTTTTTGTTTTAAATAAAAGCTTTGAATGAAAAATATACCAGGCTGCAAATTCTGCATGAATTCACTGACATATATCTTGTTTTAGTGTTCATTTTTTTCCTTTAGGCTGTTTATTGATGCTCCGTCTTCATTTAAGCATGCCCTATTTTTACAGCATGCTTTGAACAGGTTTGTTTGGAAAAAGAAAAATATTAGATTTCACCTCATGTAACTGAAAGAAATAAGACAATTCAGAAGCATTCTAGTGGATTTAATATATGCTGAGTCAGTCCTAATTGAGTGGCTTGTCATTTGTTGCAATTAAAGAGCCATGGTGGCACATGGTTAGAATGCAGTATTGCAGGCTACTTCTGCTGCCTGAGGCTGCCTGCAGTTTGTCGGTTCAATTCTCAAGGTTGACTCAGCTTTCCATCCTTCTGAGGTCGGTAAAATGAGGACACAGATTGTTGGGGGCTGACTCTGTAAACTGCTTAGAGAGGGCTCTAAAGCACTGTGAAGTGGTATTTAAGTCTAAGTGCTAAGTGCTATTTATTGGTTTTAAGATTAGTGAATACTTTATTACCATTCTGAAGTTTACTTGTATCCATACAAACAGAGTATTCTTTTAAGTCCGTGTTCCTTGTTTTCCTTAATGCTTCTTCTGACATTTGCAATACACATATATCTTTTAATTTTAATCAATAATTTTAATTTAGCAAATGGCACATTTGTCTCTATTTTTATTAATGAATACACAATTCATGGTTTACTTTTGTTTCAGCAGTCCCTGTGGAACTTGTCAAAGTCAGCAACATGAAAGACAGAGAATCACAATGGAAGTCCTGTCTATTTTGTGCATGTTTCAAAGGGGCAAGGATTCCATTGGATGTTCTACCTTATTGCTGATGTTGATGCTTCCCTGCCCACACTATTAGCTAGTGGCTGTGAGTCGTGCTTTGTGTTTTCCCACCCATATTAATTCTGAATAGGGTGGTGCACTAAGAACAGAGAAGAAAAATGTGTGTGTGTGTGTGTGTGTTGTGCTGTATATATTCAGTGGTGGGATTCAAATATGTGAACAACCACTTCTTTGTGTGGATGCTGCTTCCGGAAGTCCATTCTGGGCCTGGGCAACAAAAAATTAGCTACCGGTTCTGCCAAAGTGGTGTGAACCAGCTGAATCCCACCACTGTATATATTCTTTAATACTCTTTTCATAACCTTTAAATAGAAATGAGATTTAAAAGACATATTTGTTCTTCCTTTCCAAAAGAAAGAACAATTGCTTCTCTCATCATAAATTTGGTCTTTAACATCACAGTATAGAATCTAATATTCCATCAAAGGCACAATGCATTCTGGAAGGATAGCCAGATGGCCTTGCTAAACTTTTAGAACCTATTTAGAGTGCCTAATAATAATTAACAATGCATTATATTTTAAATTAGTCCATATTTTAAAGTAAACATTCTGAAGCAACATTGCTTAAATTATGAATATATAGAATATTTTAATAAATATAAATGCAGAAATGTTTGATAGTAATTGCTGAAAAAGTTAGATGTTATTGGTTTATCAAAGAACAATTACTTTTAAAGCATAAAATAATTTTTGGAACTCAAGGGATATTTAAAAAGTGGCAGATACCCATTCTAATGATGAACTCGAATCACTTATGGGTTTAGAAAAATCATATCAGATTGTTTTTGTTTTTTTTTAAAAACTGAACAACAAAACTAAAAACATCCCATCATTTAATAAACACATATTGATTCTAACTTCCTGAATCTGGAAATATTTGTGCTGATTTTATGGGTCTGTGTTTTAAAAAGATGTGCCTAAATAGAGGGCGTCCCAGGTTGACTATATCTGTGCTCAGAAGATAAACAGCTCTGGACCTGGTGAATGAATTCCAGGTTATGGGAAGCTGGACTGAAAAAGGTGAAAAAACTCCTGGAAGAAGATAATAGACCACACTCTTATACATTTCACACACTTACGCTATTTCATAAAAATATATCCACTAATCTTTTTGTGAGAGCTGCAGAGAAATGTAAAATTCAAGAAAGTAGCACTTCAGTAAAGGATTGCACTTTTCACATCACTTGATAAGTATTGCAAATCACGATTGTAAATGATGCATTTTCCTCCATAAATTGTATATGATTTGTGTTTGCATTAGGTTTGATTCAGAATAGAAGCTGCCCAACTACAAATAAGGCTCTACAATTGAAATAAGAAAACTATAATCAGAATATTATTTTCTGATTTTTCTGTTCTTTTGTGCTTTATGTAATCTAGATTTGAAACATATACAAAAGCTTTAGAAGATAATTTTATAAATCTTGTACAATTGAATGAAAATAGGACATATTACCATAGCATGGCCTAAAATAGAAAAATATGTGGGTATATACAAAGTGCAATATACACCCTTAATGGATCTTTCTCCTGCAGTTTCAATAAATAATTCTGTTGCCTATTTGAGAATTACATCTGATATATAATTAATATCAAAATATTAAATGTATAATCAATATAGACTTCTAGATTCTTTACACTGCATCTCAGTGATCAAAAGGGTCCTAAGCAGAGAAGATTGCCATACAATGTACAATTTTGTATCAGTTAACAGATTGGGCCAAATTGTTTCTGCCTTTCTTTGAATTTGCAGTGATTTTTTTTTACAGTATTAAAGTGAGATAAAACTGAGCTGTCTAGCTTGGAGCTTATATTGATACCTGGCATTTTTATTAATGCTGGACATTCTTCTTTTATTTATATAAGTATATGTGTGTGTATGTGTGTGTGGATAGGTATGTGCATATATACATACACACACATACATACACATTTACAAATACATATGTATATAATGTTATTTTTAGCTTTTTTTCTTTCTTTTAAAAAAAGTTTAATGTCATCACTAAGTAATTCAACTGTTGGCTAAACTAATAGTAGTACAGGTAATACCTTGAGTGTGGATACTGGTTTTTTGATAATTACAAAGCCTGTTCTAAATGGGTCAGTCTTTACATATATTGATAATGGTAAAACTTGTACATTTGCTTTACATTAATGGCAGTACACACAGCTCTGCAAATCCTTCAAATCCTTTGGAATTAGGAGCACATATGAAGCACATTTTTTTAAAAAAAAATTAAAAAGTCTTTTTCCAGAATTTTGTTGCTGCATTGAATCGGCTCCTAATTCCCAAAGTATTTTCTCCTACTTCACGTTAAAGCTTTTCTTTTAGAGAAAATTTGTGCAGCTTGTCAGTGAAACTGGCTTTCAGCAATTTGTATTAACAAGCAGCAAAGGAAGCAACATTCTCTTCTCTTCAAGGCAGGCAAGAGAAGGAAGAGAAATTAGGAGCAATTGATTTCACTGTGGCCTGCAGTAGCATGTGTTTTTTTGAGAATGCTCAGAATAGAGCTTTGTATGAGCTGATCAGATGGTAGATATAAGTGCCTACTTCCAGACACCTGTATCTTTGTAATTGCAATCCCACTGTTCCTAACTGCACTGATATTTGTTTGTGCAATTCTGAAATGACCAGAAATCATAGTCCCTTGTTTCTCAGCCAAGAATATATTTTGATTATTTGTCAGAAATTTGTCCTCTGGATGTGGCAAACTACTTATGCAGTAGGCTGTGGAGTTATTTGGTATCTAGAATACCAAGAATCCTTGGTATTTTCAATCGAAGGAGCTCAAGAAACAGAAGATCTGGATATAAGACTATTCAGAACAGTCCAGATTAACAGGGATGTTTTAAATTAGGGCTGGGTGGGGAAAGAGACTCAATTTGTTTTCAAGCGTGAGATGCCTTCTTTGAAGAACTATGATTTTGAAAAGGTCTTCTCATATCCATTGGATATCTGGAAGCTCTTGCTTTTTCTGGCTTTTTTATGAATAAACAAGTAACATTTAAATAAATTAATTGAATAATTATGTTTTGTTTGTATTATATAGCGATGACCTCCCTATATGAGACATTTGTAAATATTGTTCTGTTCCACTCTCGATCATAATTAGTGCTTTGTTTGTATTATTTCGATTGTAAATTTACCTCTTAGCCAGTTGCTATTCTCTGCCGCCTTATCGTAGAATTTCTTACTTCAGCGGTTTACATATGTTCCAGAAATTAAATCAAGTAACTTTCTTTTATAGCTAAATTATGCAGAAATGAGACTTAGTCAGTTGGAAAACTGTCACTGTGAGAAGACTTGCCAAGTAAATGGAGTCATCTACCGAGACAAAGATTCATGGGTAGAAGATGATCACTGCAGAAATTGCACATGTAAAGTAAGACACTTCTAACTTATATATGAGGATAAAGCAACTTATTGCAATTTGATATTGGTTCTTGGATAGATCATACAAATTTTTGTAGTAACCTTCACAAACAGTAATATGTATACTGTAGGTCTTAATTAGCATGTTTAATGAATCTTACAAAATGATTGCATTATTTGAATTCATATTATTCAAAGTTATATTGGATGATCAGTTCCACCCGATGGAAGTAAGCAATGAAAAATTTTAAACATAAATTTCTATCTGCATAGCAATGAAAGATTACAGTAAAGGATAAAAATTACATATAATTTAAACTTAAAGCAAAATAAAAATAAAAAATATGCTGTAGATCCACACATTCCAACATCTCATCCTATTTTGGTGTTGCTAAAATCACGTTCATGTCATTCAATGACATCAGATTTTTGCTCTAATGTATTAAAGAGCCTCTTCTTATTAAAACTTTTGCTAGCTTCACGACAACAGAATTTTTGGGTTGCATTAAATGCAACCTGGTACCAATTTACAATTTGTATTACATGGAATATAATATCACATTACAGGTAGACCTTAACTTATGATGCTTAAAAACCATCCAAAGTTACAACAGCTCCCACCGCCCCAAGATACATAGTCAAGTGATCACATTTTGGGCACTTGGCAACCAACTCACCTTTATGGCCATTTGCAGTTTCTCATAATCATAAGGCAGTGGTTTGCAATATTTTTTTTGCCAGTTTTTACTATTTACTTCCAGGTTCCAGCTATTGAGGAACATGGATTCATTTAACAATAGTTGAGTGTGCTTAATGACTGTGGCATTCACTTAATGACTGCAGTGTTTACACTGCAAAAAATTGAGTCTGGTCATGTATGTATGATGCCTTGATTTACAAATGAAACAATTTATTATTGTAATTCTGGGGTCAATTATGGTCATAAGTTAAGAACTACTTATATTAAACTCAAATTAATTGTGACCTACCTGCATAACATAAAGAAAAAAACAAAAAGTTTACCACTTAATTATTTTAGAATGTTTTACACATTTCAGAGCTTTCAGTGCACAGTTAAATGGCATCTTTGTGATAACAGGAAAAAGAAACATTAATATTATGCTTAAGTTGCAACGGAGATGGCAGCAATATGTATATTATGTTTCTAGTATTTATCATTTTGAATAGCAGAGGAACTGAATTAGTATGAAAACCTTTCCTGGTTGAAATTATTTGATAAGTATCGTAAAAAAGGTCTTGCTTGCTCAAGAAAATAGAAAAGTTTTCATTAAAATGTTGAAGATGATTGACAGAATGTGAAAGGTGTTATTTATGTGTTTGAGAAGATCAGATTCTTTTTTCTTGGTTGTCATTCTTAGGCAATTGCTGGGATTGGGGGAGTGGGATAAAAGAATTTTTTTTCCCCAGAAATCTAGTAGTGGTTCATATTGGTAGGGGTTAGATAAGATTCTGCGCACTGAAGAATGACATCTAATGCTACTGAGATTCTGCTAATTATAACATTTCATACATTCACTATTGCATTTATCTGCTCTTGGTTTAGAATGGAGTGGTGGAATGCCGACGAATGGCCTGCCCGCTATTGAATTGTTCTTCTGATGGCCTTCCAGTCCATATAACTGGCCAATGTTGCAAAGTATGCAAATGTAAGTACAGATCTCTCCTCTTTCTGTTCTAGAATTGTATGCATGCATGTATATGTATATATGTGTATAAATCTCCCTCCCTCCACTCTTATATACAGTTGTATCTTGGTACTCAACTGCTTTGAAACTCATCAAATTTGATACTTGACCCATTCTGACATGAAAACTTTGTTCTGGTACTCATCATTTGTTTGGTAATCAGCACCTGAGCTTGTGACCGCCTACCACACTTGTTGACACCAAACCAGACTTATCGACACCAGCCACACTTGTTGGTGTCAGCTGCCTTGTGACTCATTTACATCATTTCTTCATGGGGAAAAATTGTTTGGTACTCATCATTTTTGTATTCATCATTCCTTCTGAAACCAATGAATGATGAATACCAAGGTACCACTGTATATGGGAAACTAAGATGTGACTAAAACTTACAGTCCTCCCAATTTGTAGCCTGATTAATATAGGCTAGAAATATTAATTAAGGGGTTTTAAGGAAAACTCTTATGATCTGGTAACACCAACCTGAAAGCAACCTGTGTTTTGCTTTTGTAATCATATATTTAAAGTAGGTTCTATACTGACTTGCCAAACAATGGTAAGATGATATGGTATCTTTAAAATGCCATATATTATAGTTAACTGCATAAGAAAGACTATATTACACAAGCTTACATGAAAAAGTATATTTTGGTATGTTTACATAAAAAACAGAATATGCCAGAGAAAGTTTTGTATGTGAGGTGTCCCTGTTTCTTTTCAGAAACTGTAGAAAGTTAGTGACATCAAATTGTAAATGAATACCAGAAATAAATCAAACAGTTGGAGAATAATCTTATACTATATATTTATATAGACATCCCAAGAAGGAGGTAAAGGAGCTTAATCATTCATTTTTCCAAAATCATTATACAAGATAAACAATAATACTTACAGAGAAGCAGAATATACCATTACTCTTTGTACAATTTTAAATTCAATTCCAGATAATTCCAGTTCTGTCATTCTCCTCTGAAAGTTTAGACCAATGGATCTCAATAAGTCTACATATCTCAAGAACTATCTTGAGCAGCTGGTTTTAGGAAATCTCAGGATTTGCTGTAATAGTTTATAATTTATAGAATTTTAAATAGCCTGGTAATTTTTTAAGGTTTCTAAACAATGGTTAAGTGTCTGTATACTGAACTCAGTGTATATTTCCTCTCCTGCAGTGCTCTCCTATTCAACAATAAAATTATTTACTCCTTGAGAGAATCTAATAATAGAAGAGTTTGCAAGACAATTTCTATAATCTCAGCAAGAGACACTAAAGTGCTATCTTCTACATTGATAGATATTATATTTAGATTGTTAATATAGCAGAAAGCATAGAAGGAAAATATGCTTTGTGACTTGTGGTGAAAACTGATAGGAAAATAGAACTCCACTTAATGACTAGTATCACACAACAAACCAAAATCATTGCTTGCTTTAATCGTAGTTTATTGAATGAACCAGAACTGAGTAGGTTTACATAATTGTAATTGGTTCACACAACTCCCTAAATCAAAACCATTTTTTTCCAACACAAATGTTATTTTGTGCACACAGTGCTAGTCATTAACACTATACATTGTGATAGTACTCTATAGATTGATTTCTTTGCAGCACAATCTGACTGTTTACAGTTTTCTGGTTTGTTCTGAACTCAGGAATATAAACTCTCATATTAGAAAATGAACATACTTACCCCTTCTACATACACATCAGATTAACAACCTTGAATCTTATATATTTGGGGATGGAGATTTGTGATACAGCTGCAATAAACGCATTATCTTAACATATAGATATTTATTGCCATCACATTATATATACTTCGATAGAACATCTGCTGCTGGTTCTATATGCGTCCAGGAGCTAGTTGTCCTTCATGGGCACAAGTCAGGCAGATTCCCATTGGCTGTTGTGAGTCCTATTCATTTTGTGTAGCATGGATTTATGTTTCTCATTGTTAAACATCTGGCCCTGTATTTCTTCTAGTTCCTATAATTATATAGACCAGTTGAGTAATTATCAGTTGTATTTCCAAATAGAATGGAAAAACAAAACAACATTTTGGGTAGCATATTGTGCTCAGATAGTACACAGGACGGTAGTATATATTTTATAATGCAGTTTTAAAAGATCCAATCATATGAGATAAACTGAAGTTGTAAAGCAGGTGATGATAAAAATTGAGATCTTACAGAATATTGCTTTTTGTTGCAAGCATGCTGTGATATAAACCTTAGCAATTGTAGAGAGTATATGGGGAGCCTTTAAGAATCTAACAGAGGTAATTATGGAGAAGATGAACATTTCCTATAAAATCTGTAGTTCTCTTTTCTTCTTGTTTCTCCCTTCCCCCTCTATCTTTTTCTTCTTGTGTACAACATTGGAATTTACTCAGTGGTGGGATTCAGCCAATTCACACCACTTCGGCAGAACTGGTAGCCAGAATGGACGTCTGGAAGCGGCATCCACACAGAGAACCGGTTGTTCACATATTTGAATCCCACCACTGAATTTACTCCTATCTTGGAAGATATTTGATAAATTGTGAAGGGCAATCTTTATACTTCTTCCCTATTGATTGCTTCTACTCTTTTCTTTATTATTTTTGACCCCTTTTGCTGCCCTGTATTACCAATTTGTGAAACAAATACCTGGGAAGATTCTGGAAAAGATAATCTAACAACGAATCAACGAACACCTACAGGCAAACAAAGTCATTACTAAAAGCCAACACGGGTTTGTCAAATGCCAGACAAATCTTATTGCATTCTTTGACCAGGTGACAAAATTAGTGGACCAGAGGAATGCTGTGGATATAATTTACTTGGACTTTAGTAAGGCATTTGACAAAGTAGATCACAACCTACTACTTGATAAGATAGAAAAATGCGGGTTAGACAGCATCACCACCAGATGGATCCGTAGCTGGCTGACCGGCTGTACTCAGCATGTAGTCCTCAATGGAACTGCATCTACATGGAGGGAAGTGTGTAGTGGGGTGCCCCAGAGCTCTGTTCTGGGCCCAGTGCTCTTCAACATCTTCATCAACAATCTGGACGAGGGGATAGATGGGGAACTAATCAAATTTGCAGACGACACCAAGCTGGCAGGAATAGCCAACACTCCAGAAGACAGGCTTAGGATACAGGAGGACCTGGACAGACTTGAACACTGGGCGCTATCTAACAAAATGAAATTCAATGGTGAAAAAAGTAAGATTCTACATTTAGGCAAGAAAAACCAAATGTACAGGTATAGTATAGGGGGTACCTTGTTCAATAGTAGTAACTGCGAGAGGGATCTCGGAGTCCTAGTGGACAATCATTTAAATATGAGCCAGCAGTGTGCTGCAGCTGCCAAAAAAGCCAACACAGTGCTAGGCTGCATTAACAGAGGGATAGAATCAAGATCATGTGAAGTATTAATACCACTTTACAATGCCTTGGTAAGACCACACTTGGAATACTGCATCCAGTTTTGGTCACCTCGATGTAAAAAAGATGTTGAGACTCTAGAAAGAGTACAGAGAAGAGCAACAAAGATGATTAGGGGACTGGAGGCTAAAACATATAAGGAACAGTTGCTGGAATTGGGTATGTCTAGTTTAACGAAGAGAAGGACGAGGGGGGACATGATAGCAGTGTTCCAATATCTCAGGGGCTGCCACAAAGAAGAGGGAGTCAAGC
>NW_015388756.1:413289-463720 GCF_001527695.2 Protobothrops mucrosquamatus
ACGCCTGAAGGCAGGACAAGAAGCAACGGGTGGAAACTAACCAAAGAGAGAAGCAACCTAGAACTAAGGAGAAACTTCCTGACAGTTAGAACAATTAACCAGTGGAACAACCTGCCTCCAGAAGCGGTGAATGCGCCAACACTGGAAGTTTTTAAGAAGAAAGTGGACAGCCATTTGTCCGAAATGGTATAGGGTTTCCTGCCTGAGCAGGAGGTTGGACTAGATGACCTCCTAGGTCCCTTCCAACTTTATCATTATTATTATTATTATTCATCCGTTGCTGAAGAAATTCTTTTTGGATTCTTCCTTGTGCTCAAATTACACCAGCTTGTTTCTTTGTTTCTTTTATCCCTTGTGACAGAATTGTCCTCTCACAATTGAGTCTCTATTTGTCTTGTAATGGCCTCTTTGATTTATATCAATCATGATTTGGAGCAGACTGGTCAACTGAGAAGTCACTTTCTTTCATTTGTCCTCTAGACATTCTGTTGTTTAGTTTATGGTCCTTGGACATCAGAGGCAATGCACATGATTGGTGTAAATCCCTTTATATTCTCATTCTTTTGTAGTATTACATAGTGAAATTCAGTTCCTATCGTAAGGATATATATTACTTATTTTTTATATTCTTCCCATAGATGAGCGGTGTGGTAGCCCAATGGTGAAGACTCTTGCCTCCCACTTGGAAGATTAAATGTTCAATCCTAGGTAGCGGCTGATGTTTCTCTCTTAGCGTACACACACATACACAAATTTGCTACAAACTCTTGTGTGTCAGGAAGGGCATCCTGCCAGTAAATGCTCAGCTGCATCTAGTCACTCCGACTCTACCCTGAATTAAGGGATTACAGGGTTATAAAAAGGAAGATTTTTTTTATTCCACCCATAGATGTCCTGATTCATGACCAGGATTTTCAGTATCATTGTAATTCTAATGATATTCACATCTGGTTTTTTTTGTGGCTCTTCATAGCAAAGCATATTCACCAATGGTAGAAGGCCTTACTAGCATTTCCTTTTGGAAGTTCTCCTACCACTTTAAGCTGAATTGTCATGTTTCAGGTTGCATGCATTTTTCATTCTTTGCAGACTCTTCTCCCAATTTTTCTTCAAGATCTCTGGAGTGCCTCAGTTTCCTCTTCCTGCAGCCTTGGAGACTTGATTGAGGATCAGCTGGATCGCTGCCTATTTAATGATTTTGTGATTTGGGTTCCTAATGTTTACTTGATGAATACTTCTAGGACAGGGGTGTCAAACTGCCGGCCCGCGGGCCGGTTTCATCATACCGGAGCCGCGCCCACCCCATTGCCGGCAATGGCAAAAAAGTTCCGATACATTGTGCACGTCGCGAGTTTGACATGTCTGTTCTAGGATCTGGAAATTATTGACAGAAGAATATGTAACATTGTTGATCATGTCTTGAGTGTATCATATTATTTTATAATGTTCTGTTAGGTGTTCCTGGTTCCTCTCTATACCATTGATCTGAGTCAAAAGTAGTGCTGCTTGGGCTGTTCTGAATCTTCTACTGTATATCAGTGTTTCTCAACCTTGAAAGCTGTAAGTTGGGTGGACTTCAACTCCCACAATTCCCTAGCCACCATGCTAACTAGGGCAGGGCTTTTCAACCTTTTCACCCATTGTACCACTTTTAGGATATGGCAACATCCGAGTACCACCAGTCGCCCAGCAAGGTGTCAAAAACTTGATGACCCAAAAAAAAGGAAAAAAGTGATAAAGTACAGGTAGTCCTCGACTTACAACAGTTCGCTTAGTGACTGTTCGAAGTTACAATGGCACTGAAAAAAGTGCCCCCCAAACCAGAGCCGAGCAAGATACCTGCCTGCCCACTTGGCGGGACTCTTCCTCCTGTCTGAGGTTTTCATTGTTGTGAGCATTTCTGTTGAGGATTGGCTGTGGGGGTGGGGTGGGGGTGTGTTTGGTTTTTATTCCCCCCTGTCTGCTGGGTGGTTGCAGCAGGTTTTGGTCACTTCACATGACCCTGGGACACTGTGACAGTCATAAATATGAATCGGTTGCCAAGCATCTTAATGTAAATCATAAGACCCTGGAGATGCTGCAACATTCCAGCTGATCGATGCTTCTTCTGGGCTCAGAAGAAGCGACAGGATCAGTGCTGCTTTCCAGCTGATTGGTGCTTCTTCAGGGCTCAGCAGAAGCACCAGGATCAGCGCTGAGCTCCAGCTGGAGCCTGGCACTGATCCTGGGACTTCCACTGAGCCCTGACAGCCCTGCAGCTCCAGCCATCTCTCGGTGCTGCCATCAGTGGTGCTGCCACTGGTTCAGCTCATTTCCCTCCCCTGCTACCACTTTTTTAGGATGGTCGCGTACCACCTGCCAGGTGCCAATGTACCACAGGTGGTACCCGTACCTCTGGTTGAAAAGCCCTGAACTAGGGAATTATGGGAGTTGAAGTCCACACGGTTTACAGCTGCTAAGGTTGAGAAACTGTTCTATGTTATTTTCAAGTTTTACTATATCATAGAGTTTTTCATTGACTCCTTTTCCAAGTCTATTGCCAGTGTTTATGTTTACAGCTCTCCACAGTATCACTCTCCCCTTATTTCTGTGAACAAGCTGTTCTTGATCCTTGGCTCCAGGATCATGATGTCAAGTTCCAAGCCTTTAGAGACTTGGCCTCACTGCTCTAGAATCAGCTCTCTTCATCCCTGAGAAAATGTGGTGGCCTTTAAAAAAGTTTCAGGGATGTTTTTATTTGATTAATGGGCTAGTGAAGAGTCAGATTGCTATATCCCATTCTTGTTTATCTGACACTTCTAGGTAAAACTTGTTTTAAATTATGATCAATGAATATATACTGCTTACAAAAATAAAGGGAACGCAAACCCCTTCAGTTCCATGGTAAAATGTTCCCTTTATTTTTGTGAGCAGTATATATTAAGTCCTATTCCAGGATGTTGCTTTAAATCTATAGTTATTGTACAGGTTGTTTTAGCATTAGCTCATTTGTGCTGTTTGTATATTGTAGTTTTGTAATGTTCTGAAGGTTGCACAAATTAGTATCATTTGGTTTGGTGATGTCAGATGGGGGTAAGGTGAGGATTAAGCATATTAGTTTTTAAAATATACACCTGTTCTGATAATGAGAGTTAAAACAATGGCAGTGTAGGATTTGTAAGTGTTTAGGTGTTCTTTTTTTTGTTTGCAGTCCTATTACTTACTTTATGAAGTGAATTCTCACATACATTCACACAATTTAAATTATACAAACAGAGTAAATGCTCAAGCAACCCCTTTCTCTTTTATGTTAGGGAAGGATGATTTGACTTGAAGGCAAGAATCACACCTTCAAATTGAACCTTTGAATCAATGCATGGTGTCTAATTGAATAAGGTACCTTCAAACTGGCTCAGAGAGATTAGAAGACTGGAGAGATACTTGGGGAGTTTTAAAGATGGCTTCCTCATATAACTAATGTGAGGAGCAGATGAGTTGCATGAAAGGGTTTGTCAGACTGACATGAGTTTTGTTACCTATGAAAACACTGCCTGTTCTTTTTTTTTTTTTGCCTGTGCCCTAGTAGAATAGGTTTAGACAGGTTCATTTGGAAGGAAGGAAAAAAATGAGTGGGATAGAGTCCCTCAGATGAATTCTGTCTACTATTTCTTATCTTTTATTGTTTTGAAGTCCATGCCTTCTTATCATATGCTCTCCTTTTGTTTCTTTCTGTTGCTTATTTGTTTTGAGTGAGTCTTAATTATGAATTGGTCTATTTACAAGGAAGCTCAAATACCTTGGCCACCAAATTAGAAGAGAGGACTCATTGGAAAAAAACCTAATGTTGGGAAAGATTGAAGGCAAACGGAGAAGGGGGTGTAGAGAATGAGATTGTTAGACAGTGTCATCAACACAATGAACATGAATTTGGGCAAATTGTGGGAGACAATGGAAGACAGGGGTGGTGGTGTGCTATGGTCCATGGCAGGGGTAGGCAACCTTGGCTCTTTTATGACTTGTGGACTTCAACTCCCAGAATTCCTGAGCCAGTAAAGCTGGCTGAGGAATTCTGGGAGTTGAAGTCCACAAGTCATAAAAGAGCCAAGGTTGCCTACCCCTGGTCCATGGGGTCGCAGAGTCAAAAAGGACTTAGCGATTGAACAATAACAACATCAGCTAATTATGTGAGGATGCTTTTTGATAGACTAGTTTGCATAATGTAAATTGCTTCTTTATATCATTGTGTTACACAAAGCAGACTTCTTTTTTAAAAAATACAGAAAAAGACAATGATCTATGGCAACAAACTTACCAGTTCAAAAAAGCAAGGAAGCAGCACATTCTGAGAACCTATCTTTTAAAGAACTTTTGAAAATGTTTATTTTTCAATGGGTGTCAGATACTTTTTGCATTAGTAAGCACATTTTCTATTTAGCCAAGTGGGAGGTTGCTGTGTTAGCTTTCTTCACATCTACAGTTTCTGTTTTAGAAGAAGTGCAGGGGAAATGTTTCAGAATGAATTGTATAGAACCTTTGATGGTATCCAGTTAAGTATTTGCTGGGCTAATCTCTTTTTTATTTTATTCTGCTCCTAATATTGTAATTTTCGTTGCTACTTTCATCCATTCTTGAAAAAAAGAAAAGAAAACAAATGTAGCTACAAGCATATTGATCTTTTTCCATTAAAGCCCATGATAAAATCTTTTATCAGCTTAATTTGAATGTAATCTTTCTGCTCTGAATTCAGATGTTTGAATCAATTTATATTATGCTTCAGTCTCAAATTCAAATTAGTACTTGGTTGATTTACATGACTGTAATAATGTAGAAAAGTGTGTGTTTGTGTATGTATGCATATATATATATATATTGTCTCTAATTATACTAAAAATGCTAATCCCGGGTATAATGTTGAGAAAAATAGAACACCGGGATAAATATAAAAACAACTGTTGAATAAACTAACAACTGTTTGATAAACTTAGCTTTCGTTGGCTAACTGCCGATATCGTCAGAGTGGAATGCCGGAGGTTCGAAAGCCTGCTTATAAGACCGGCAGTTTGTGCGCTCTGCTCATAGAACGCATTACCGGTCTACCCGCCCCAGTTGACCATATTGCTTCTAATAGTCTTGCATCCGTCTGTATACTCGTAAGCTCAGCGATCATTGCCTCTCTTGTTGTCGCTCTCTTTGCCTGCTTTGGACGTTGCTATAAGATGGTCACCCAGTGCCTCCTGTCCTGTAGCCACCCCCCTGTTGTGAGTGTGGCACCCCACCTCCCATCATTGGCTCCTGTACGAATCATGCTGGGGATTTCTCCCCTTTGCAAGTTGTGGTTCTTTGCTGTTGCATGAGATGGTAACTCTATGTGGTGATTAATTGAGTGCTTATTCAACAGCCAAGCCTCCTTCAACAATCACACGTTCAACCTTGCCGGGGTGGAGGCCATTGCCCAGGATGTCACCAAGGGCGGCCGGTTACTGAAGGAGGCTTGGCTGTCGGATGAGCACTCAATTAATCGCCACATAGAGTTACTGCCTACTTATCAGGCACTAAGGAAGTGGGAACAACAGTGTAACAATCACAACGAGTACAACGGGTGCAGCCTTCGCAAGACCAGAACCGCTGTCTCATGTGGTGGCGCCCTGTTTTTGTACCCCACAGCATGGTGGTGGCCCATTTCCGCACTCCGCAGTGCGATGGCATCCATTTTTACGCCTTGCAGCATGGCAGCAGCCCATTTTTGTGCCCCACGATGTGGCAGCAGCCCATTTTTGCCCCCCAAGATGCAGTGGTGACCCATTTTCATGCCCTAAGGTGCAGCAGCAGCCCGTTTTTGTGCCCTGCGGCCGTGGTGCTAGCACAAGTGACGGGTGTGCATACACACGTGCACGCACTGGCCAGCCTGTCCTGTGGTCCGGTGGCCAGCAGGCCACACCCATTACCAGGCCTTGGCCCACAGGTTGGGGACCCCTGCCTTTAAAGAAAGATCCTCCTGTTAACAGATACCTGGAATTAGAGGCCTGTACATAAAGCAGAACTTTATCCTAAATGGTTATAAATAGTGGATATTTTTGCAACCAGCAGCCTATAAAAGTCAAGTTTAGATAACTTATTTCAATTACTCATTTTAAAAAAGTGACCCATTTGGCAGATAATGCTAAACCTACTTACTTGGCAGTCAGCCTTGCTGAAATTGGTGGAATTTTTTCCCTGCCCAGGGAGGAATTTAAAGACTTACTGTTTATATGGTAGACTCTCTTTTTGGATACTCCATACATCCATATATAACTTTGTTTTTCTGGTAGTGGCTGACACAAGTCTATGTCTATGTCTATGGAAGTTGCTTCTGTTTAACTGCAAATAGTTCTGAAGTTTCTTCTTTAGTATATGGGGCTAATCTAATCCATATATTAGGACCCATTGCTCAGCATTCTGCTTAGTTATTTCTGAATGATGGCCCATTTTTCACATTCTATTTAATTTTTTCTTACGAGCATTTTTAACACAAATGTACTTGATCCTACAGAATGTCACTGCCATGAGCAATTCTGTTAATGAATCGAATTCAATATTTGTTCCAGATCGGCTTTTACTTCAGGTCACTAAGTAGCTAGTTTGTCATTGTGAGTGGTAAAATGTTTCAAAATAATAGTGTTTGTAATGAATTTACTATTGCAGTCAAAATAAATGAGAGCAATTAACGCTGACTGCTACTGAAAGCAAAGTGATGACATCATATTTACTTAAGCAATATTGTTTCTATTAAAGTGTATAATTTATATACTCTTAGGACTAAATAGTAATGTCTGGTTTGTTTGTTTTTAGCAAAATGCATGTATGGAGATAAAGTGTTGGCAGAAGGGCAGAAGATTTTAATCAAGAACTGCAGAGAATGTCATGTAAGTTTTTTTTTTAATTATTTGGCTGCAATCCTATGCATTACGCTTCCCCATTAAAGTTTCTTCAGAATAAACATGCATATCATTGTGCAATAAATACTTACAAGTTTTCAGCAATGTGCAAACTTTGTAAGTAACAATAGCATATGAAAATATTCACACATATATTTATAAGTCTTTGGGTGGAAAAAGTACACAGGCCCATCATACAGTATGTGTTTTTATCATTTAGGAAGTTGTTTTTATCCCTCCCTACATCAGGAGCTCTGACAACAGATTTATTTTTTACCCTGTTGTTATACATATCAGTATGTTCATAAACACTCATTCACACATTCCACATCTCTTTCCCTTCCTTGTAAAGGTTTTTGATTCTTATATGCTGATTTCTGAAAAAACTACTCATCAGTTTATTTTGCCAGGCTTTAATATGGCAAAATTGAATAGGTTTCTAAAAATGTGTTGATGGACTGATTTCAAAATGATAAGTCGAGACAGACCTGGTTTGTACATGAACAGGAGACACCAGGAAATAATAGAACTACAGGCTAGACTGGGAAGTCAGGAGAAAAAAAGAACATGAAAGAAATTAGCAGCAAGCTGTTTTGGAATGATTACTGAAAAAAAAATACATGGAAATCCCTGAACTCACCAGGAACTGAGCTGGACATGAAGGAGAATTTATTATTAAGTAAACTTGAGTTCTTCAACAAAATTAGTAAGACTAGGTGATTCTTGGAAAAATTTGCCCGCAAATTTGATGAGACAATGTGAAACTCTCAATATGGGATTCTGTTAGGGTTAGGACTGAAGTTTGGGTTAGATTGGAGCATATTCTGTGAAACAGAATTTCCTTTAGAAAAAGAAGTTCTATGGCAGGTGTGCAGGAAGGCCTCAATTTTAAAAAATAGCAGGAAAGGTAGTTTGTAAACTACCACCTTCTGCTATTCTTTGGCTTCACTATCTTATTATACAGAAAGCAGGCTATCTCTTTTAACTTCCATTTATAAAAGTATCTATCATAGTCTTTTTAAAGATTGCAATCTAAAAATAACGGGAGAAAAAAGATTTTAACTTGTGAAAGTAGTGGGGAAAACTTTTCATTAGTTGAAAAAAAAGGGAACAAAGCTGCTTAAAATTCATTAAAGCTACCTCCAGTCTCAGAACAGCCAATTTCACTCGGCTATAAAAATTACAGTAACTTAAAAAGTAGAGAAAGCTATATTTATCCTCTCTGCTTGATCTCCTTGGATTTGTAATAATGGACGCTGCCTTTATCACATATTAGCTCTGAGTAGGTAAGCAATGGAAATGAGCATCCATTTTAATTAAATGACAATTAATGCAGCAATTAACCTAAAAATAAGAAAAGAATAAAAAGTCAATTAGGACATTACACAGGAAATGATAGGGAAATAAATGTATTTAGAAACTTTAAATTGAAGAAAAGGTTATGAACCGAATGTGGTTGTGAAAAAAGTGGTGTGGAGCTGAAAAATCAAAGATGTTTAATAAGCAAACAGATTTTAGGTGAAAGTAAAGTGAAAAACAACAGAAATAAACAAAAGAAGATTGCTAAGTAGGACCGGGAAAGTACCTGAGGATTGGAAAAGGGCTGATGTGGTTCCCATCTTCAAGAAAGGGGAAAAAAAACGCACCCAAGAAACTACAGACCAATCAGTCTAACATCAATACCTGGGAAGATCCTAGAAAAGATAATAAAAAAATATCATTCTTCGACAAAGTGACTAAACTAATAGACCAGCGAAATACTGTGGACATAGTATACTTAGACTTCAGTAAAGCATTTGATAAAGTTGACCACAACCTACTCCTTGGTAAGCTAGAAAAAAGGTGGAATAGACAACATCACCACCAGATGGATCTGTAGCTGGTTGGCAAACCATACTCAACGAGTAGTCCTCAACGGCACTATATCCACATGCAGAGAAGTAAGCAGTGGGGTACCACAAGGTTCCATCTTAGCCCCAGTACTCTTCAATATCTTCATCAATGACTTAGATGAGGGAATTAAAGGGGAACTCATCAGATTTGCAGATGACACCAAACTGGCAAGAGCAGCCAACACCCCAGAAGACAAACTCAGGATCCAAAAAGATCTTGACAAACTTGAACAATGCGCCCTGTCCAACAAAATGAGTTTCGATTTGGAGAAAAGTGAAGTTTTACATTTAGGTAGGAAAAATCAAAGGTACAAATACAGATTGGGCAAGACCTGATTTAAAAACAGTAACTGTGAGAGGGACCTTGGAGTCCTAGTGGGTGATCACTTAACCATGAACCAGCAGTGCGTAGCAGCAGCCAAAAAAGCTAATGTAATCCTGGTTTGTATAAACAGGCATAGAATCAAAATCATGCGAGGTATTAGTACCACTTTATAAAACCCTAGTAAGACCACACCTGGAATACTGCAGCCAATTTTGGTCACCATATCACAAAAAAGATGTTGAGAGTTTAGAAAAAATTCAGAGAAGAACAACTAAGATGATCAAAGACCTGGCTAGTCTAAAGCAAAGAAGAAATAGGGGAGACATGATAGTAGTATTCCAGTATTTGAGGGCTGCCACAAAGAAGAGAGGATCATGAAACAATGGTTGGAAACTGTTCAAAGAGAGAAGCAACCTGGAATTAAGGAGAAACTTCCTGAAGTGAGGACAATTAACCAGTGGAATAGCTTGCCCCCAGAAATCATGAGTGCTCCATCACTGGAGATTTTTAAAAAGAGGCTAGACAGTCACTTGTCTGAGATGGTATACTCTGTTTCCCCAAAAGTAAACCCACCCCCGAAAGTAAGCCGCAACTGATTTTTTGGGGGGTGGACCTAATATAAGCCCTCCCCCCAAAAGTAAGCCTACTTAAGGTCTGCACGGACAGCCTGCCTGTGATGAGGTGAAGCTGATGTAGGAGGGTGGATCTGACCCACGGTACCGGTATACCAGTTCCTTACTGCTGCTCGGCTTGTTCCGAGGCATCATGGCAGTGGCATTGGGTGCAACATGTGAGGCGGCAAAGAGCTGGTTTTGGCGCAACATGGCTATTTGCCGCTGGCCACGGCCATTTGCCACTTTGCGCATCGTGTCCAATGCCATTGCCATGAGGCCTGGCGGATCCTCCCTCCTTCTGACCTATGTACTGTTATACCAGTTCCCTACCATTGTCCAGCTTGTTCCGCGGCCTCATGGCAGCAGCATTGGGCAGAAGGTGGCAAATGGCTGGTTTTGGAACGACATGGCCATTTGCTGCCTTGCGCATCATGCCCAATCCACTGTCAGGCCTACCATATGTTAAGTCTAACCCCCACTGTCCCCCAACCCTAATGGGAGATGGGAAGCCCTGGGGAAAAAAACAGAAAAATGTGGGTGAAAAAACCCACAGTTTTCTCGTTTGTTTCCAAACTGCTTTGGAAATAAATGGGAAAAACCATTTTTTTCCCACCTAAGCTTTTCTGTTTTTTCCCCCCAGGGTTTCCCATCTCCCATTAGTGTTGGAGGGCAGTGGGGGTTAGAGTTAACATATGGTAGGCCTGGGTACGGCCTTGCATGGGTCAGATGGGGGGAATCTGCCAGGCCTCATGGCCGTGCCCTTGGCAAGCACAATGTAGCTCGGCCAAAAGTGGCTGTGGAACAAGTGAGGCAGGTTCCCCCCTCACCTGCCCAGTCTTTTCTATGTCAGACAACTTCGCAGCTCTGCCTACGGAGCCACCAAAGCGGCAGGTGGAGTGCTGGAGGCTCGGGAAGGGAGGGTGGTGAATTCCCCCCAGGAATTGCATTTCTTTCCTTACCTGACTCCCAGACCCGTGCCGTTTATCCTTTGTGATCCACCGCTGCCGCATGCAGGGAAACAAAAGGGTTTTGGGGAAAAACAAAGGTCAATCAATCAATTTCAACTTCTTGTGAAAAAAAAAAGTTCTCATGAAGTTGGAATTGATTGATTGACCTTTCTCCCCCCCCCCAAAAAAAAACTTATTTTATTTATCTGCACACAGTGGCGGCGGATCACGAAGGAGAAATGGCATGAGGCTGGGAGTCAGGTAAGCAAAGAAAAGCAATTCCTGGGAGAGAAAGGATTTCTTTCCTTACCTGCCCCACTTGTTCCAAGGCCGCTTTTGGCTGAGCTGCATTGCACTCACCAATGGCCCGCCCACCCTCCCCGAACCTCTGGAACTCCACCTGCTGCTTTGGTCAGTCTTGCGGGCCCCATCTCGGCACCCTACCCACCGCCACCCAGCATGGCCACACTGCACAGGGTAAGGTTGTCCCTGCCCCTGCCAAAATGCCCTTGCCTCCCCCAAGCGTTTTTTTTACTAACCTACCTTTCAGCTGCATTGTGTTTCTCCGTTTGCTTCTCAGTCTTCGCCGTGTGTTTGTGAGACTACTGGTAAAAAAAAGTTCAATCAGACTTTCTAACTTCTTAAGATCTCGTGATCTCAATGCGACTTGTTCATGTGACTACCTGGGCAACTGCTGTGTGATAGTACTTGCACAAGGCACTCAGTATTCCAGATACGTCTACCAGCCCTAAAGGGTTATCTATTTCTGCACTAACAATGCAGACAGAAGTCAATGCCATTTGTAATGACTGTAATAGAATTAATCCATACTATTCTGGATTAGAGCAAATGGTTTTATTGATTTCTAAGTGGAAATGAATAAAGCACCGGAGTGTATTATTTATTTCATTTCATTCTATCTTTATAGGAGCCCCTCAAAGATTGGAACACTGCTATCATGTCTCCTCTAATCCTTTTTTTTTTGCTCATTCTTTCTCAACATCTTTTTAAAAATGTAGTAACCAGAATTGGATGCAGTATTCCAAATATGGAACTGTGTGGAACCAGAACTATTCCAAATATACGATCCATATATCTCCATTAGAATAGATTTTGGTTAGTCTTATCCTTAATTTTTAGTCTATTTCCCTTGAAGTTAGAATATTCTTCATGTCTAAAAAAAATCGGTTTGGTAATTTCTTTTTATTTCGTCAATTTCCCCATGTTCCATTACTAAGTGTCCAGGATAGACGGAATGCTTGACTTTGATAAGAGGGCATCATTGACCACTGTGTTCAGAGAGTCTTTTTTCTCCAAGATTACCATCACTTTATTTTTTTTTAAATTAAACTATAATCCATACTTTTCACTTGTTTTTGTTTTATAAATTAGAAGCCTTGGATTCTCTTTGTAAGTTTCTTATTTTCATAGTACCTATTGACAGTCCTGGTGCAATGTTTGGTTCATCAAATATTTTCTCAGTATAGATGTTGAAAAGGAGCAGTGATAGGATACACTCTTGATGCATTCCTTTTTGGACTGAAAAATCTTTTGAAAAATGTCTTTTAGTTTTAAAAGAAGTTTACTCCCAGTACAGATTCATTATAATTCTAATGTCTTTGTCATCCATCCCAATTTGCTCCAAAGTTTTGATCAACATTTCATGATTTATAGAATCAAAGGCTTTTCGGTAATTGACAAAGCATAAAGAGATGCCTTTTTGTTTTTTTAAAAATGATTTCTTGATTCTTGTTTTCTAGTTGAAAATGTCGTCCCTAGTGCCACCATTTCATAAATATGCTCTGAACTTCACTTATTGCATTATTGAACTATCCTGGGTTTTTTAAGAAATTAACTTTTAATAACATTTTTGCTGCATGTCTGACTAATGGGATTCAGTGTTCAGTTCTTGCTTTCTTAGGAATTGAAATAAAAGTTGAGTGTTAGAGTCTTTTGGCAAATAGTTTTTTTTACCCTTTTCCCTCATTTTCATCATTGCTAAAATGTCTTCTGTCATCTAAACTTCCTTCGTTTTGCTTCTTACCTTTAGTTAGTTACTTTCTGCATTTTTAAAGTGCATTTATTGCCTGGTAAATAACATTGACTGTTTTTCTAATCTACAATAACAGTTTGGTCTTTATTATCTTTTTCAAAATATTGTAAAATTATTTAAATGTTTTTTTATGTTTATTTTTGCATATTTCAAAATGTTTCTTTGAAACATTCTATTTTTTCTAATATTCTTGTTTTTATACTCAATTTTATTATAACAGGGCTGTAATTGGAATAAATATCTACATCAGGACACGTCTTAATAGAATTCTTAAATCTATATTTTATCATAACACAGTCTATTTGGTTCCTTGTTGCATCTTTTGATTTTTTTTTTAAGTACATAATCTTCTGTCTAGTTGCTGGAACATAGAACTAAGTATGGAAAGGTTCAAACTTTTGAAATAATAGAAAGATTCAGGCTCCTCAAAAAACTATCTTATGCCTTACACCATTTTTTAACCTTACAGTAGATATTTTTTACTCTACTTTCACATTTAGATATCCCATAATAATTAGGTTCATAGACTTTGCTTCTTGTATTGTTTCATAAAACTCTTCTTGGTTTGAATGATTTCCTACTGAGAGAATAAATTCAGATTACAAATCTATAATATTACTACAGTGAAAGGTTTGACATCAGTTTTGGTTATGATTATTTTGTTATTTAGTGGCTAGAAGCCAATCACTGTTTATACCAAGTGATTTTTTATGGTAATGGCAGTATTGTTTGTATTGGAAATACAGCTGGAATAGATCATGATATATTTCTCTTCCTTGTGTATGCTGTACTCATCAATGTCTACTTTCAGGGCAACATTTTCTTCTAAAACATTATTAGTTTTTTTCCAGATTGGTGAGGGTTTCTGACATTCCATATGGTTGTTTCAAAAAGATTTGTTCTGATTTTCAAAATACCTATTGGAATACATGAAAAAAATCTTCTCTTCAAGGTTTAAGATTGCATTTACAGCACCTATCTTACAACCAGCATCTTCAGACTCTTTTCTGTACCTTTGTAATTGTGTAAGTTGCAGGCACTCAACTATACTATCTATACTGTTCCTTCTGTTGTTTCCAGTTATGATTGATGATGGGAAAAATAGTGAGGGCCCAAGCCTCTTTCACATTTCATGCCACTGACCAAATCTGATTCGTTCTTCTGTCCTTAGGAATATTTTCTCATTCCCAGGGCCAAGCAAGTGTCCTTGAATTCATCCATACAAGCAGCCATAGAACACACATTTTGCTATTTCTTCCAGATGGTCTGTTGATCTTCACAAATGTCCATTAGAATATCCCGGGGAGTGTAAGAGGGACAGGGGCTTCATTTGTCCCCCAGTAAACATTATTATTTCACTATAATCTATTTATACAGAACCCTTGGAAAAGACAAAGAAGGTAAAAAAGATTATATTAATAAAAAAAAGGATTAGGGCTGCAGTCAGCCTTTTCTATTAGAAGTTGCCCTGATCTATTGGACTGTGCAGTTTGGACTGTGTAGCATTGTACAATAAAAATATTGTTATATGAAACCCACCTGATTTTCAAAATACAAAAGATGTGCTTATCTATTATAACTCTGTGGTTGCATACATATGTTTGCATGGCAGTATGCAAAGCATATTGTATGTGTACACTATAACTTGAATGTACCTGGTTGTTATGCTGGCAATACTGCTGACTTCAGGACGTTAATTTATCATCCTTTTTCCCCAGATGAATTTTTCTCCAGCTTAAGTCAGAAATTTTAATACTTCTGAGTCCTGTAGGGATGTGAAAGCTCAACGAATTGTTTTTCTTCTGAAAGTCTTAGTATCAAGAATGTATTAAGATAATTGAATTTGGAGCTGGAGTGACATAATTTTTTTACACATTGCACTGAACACACACTAATCCATATTATATGTTATAACAAAACATGAAAAATCATTTCTAAATTTTGCAATTGTATTCTTTGTAAAATTGGAATAGTCATATCAAATATGTAATAATAGTTGAGAAAATCAAAATGGTTGGAGGCATCAGGCATGTTTAATTCAGTGAGGAGAAGATACAATAGCTATCTACAAATATGTGAAGAACTGCATGTAGAGATCAGGATGGAATTGTTCAGAGTTGTTCCAGGAGAAGAGAGAGTGGGTTTTAATTACAAGGAAGTAGATTTTGATTGGACAACAGGAAAAATGTCCTTATGGCAAAGGCTGTTCAACAATGGAACAGATGGTCTTAGGACTGTCATTTGATGGAGAAGATGGACTCTGCTTGATTTGAAACATTTAAGCTATAATAGTAGATTGGAATATATGCTCTCCTTTCCTGGCTGTATATTCCATAATTAAGAGAAATTTAGAAAACAGTTGGAGAATATACAGGGAAATATAAATGATGAAGTTCGGGGCCAGACACATTTCAAGTATTGAACTCCTCTTATTTATGGAGCATTCATTAGTCTTTTCAGAGAAATTTAACCATTATGGTTAGTATTTATTTTATTATTTATATACTAGACAATGAATATATCATGAAATAATTTTTCATTACATTAATTTATATCTCACCAAGTTCCTATTGCTGCTTATTGCAAACTTAGTTTGACATAATTTGTATCACATCCCTTAATGTTTTACTTGAACTAGATTTTAGGATTTTCTGGTTTATTTTTATTTTCAATATTTTAGACCACATGAGGTAAACCTATGTAAAATTTTCTCTCTATAAATAGTTTTCCTTTTGTTATGTGCTTTTTGTTTGTAAAATAAAAGGAATGTAATGTATCCTACTTAGTCTTTCAGTTTGAAGTGTTTTCAGTTTTAAACTTTTAAAAATAACTTTGGCTTATTGTGCTAAAATAATGGAAAATACTTAGACATTTACAAAAATATATTTGTTGTGCAGAGATATGGGTTGAATTCATAGCCATAATGAACAGAATTACATGAATTATACTATTAGTGGCACAAATGCTTCATTATGAACAAGTTGATCACAATGAGAGGCAGACTCTGTTTTTCTATTTGCCTGGTCATGTCTTCAAGGATTGTGTAATATACACATACAATATGCTATACATACTGTCGTGCAGAAGTTTTTTTTGTTTTTTTCCTGGGCTTGTGTATCTGTCCTCCATACCTACTGCATGTTCCATGGAAAGACCCATATTTTAAAGGAGATCAGAGTTGCAAAAATGTGTAACATTCATGCTCTGAATTAATTTTTTTTAGAATACAGTCTGAAAGAACTGCTAACATTTAAGATCCCTGCATCACTAGAAAAGGTTGCCTTTTTCATTTCAGCATTTAAAAAGTAGACATTGCATTTTGGGCAAAAGTATTATAGTGACATGGTTTTTTTGTACTGTGTACAGGGATCCATTGTTGTATTTACTTGTTGGTTGTTTTTTTTTTTCATTTATGTAGTCACCCTTCTTATCAAAGCAGCTCTGGGTGATGAATAACATTACAAAGTAAAAACAATATTAAAACTAATAAAACACACAGCACAACATCCAAGAAAAACGACAGCTTGGAATACAGACAAGCAGCAAACAATATTAACCATCTGGGCTTCACTCATTTCCCGTGTCTGAGAAAATAGGCAGGTCTTCAGCATTTTTTGGATGACCAGCGGTGTTGGAGATAATCTGATCTCAGGTGATAAGGTTTTCTGGAGAATAGGTGCCAGGACAAGAAGGCAAGCTTCCTTGATCCTGCAAGCTGTCTTCTTTAATTGACAAGACCTAACATACACTTCCTGTTAGACCGAATAGGATGGCTACAAGCCACTAAAGCAGTGGTTCTCAACCTGTGGGTCGGGACCCCATTTGGGGTCGATCGACCATTTCACAGGGGTTGCCAAGCAAGGCTGTCCGCCATTTTTTTTGTCCGCCAATTTTTTTGTCCACCATTTTTTTCCCCTTTTCCGGCGGGTGCCTTACCTCCCTTGGGCTGGGCCAGCTGGTGGTCGGCCTGCTCTGTCTCTGCCGCTTGCCAGCTACGCCTCAGCCGGCGCAGGGGGCGGAACCACGCATGCGCGGCACTCCCGGGCAGGGAAAGTCCTCGACTTACGACCGGTTGGATAGTCCTCAACTTATGACCGGTTTAGTCCTCAACTTACGACCGGTTTAGTCCTCGACTTACGACCGGTTTAGTCCTCGACTTACGACCGGTTGGGGTCGCGGCATTAAAAAGGTTGAGAACCACTGCACTAAAGGCTAATGATTTGTCGATAATTAAGAAAATACTGGACTGTGTGGAAATGGATAGAGTCACATTGAGAATTAAAGGCAAAGAAGATACAGAATACTTTCAAACATGGAATTTATTCTATCAGTGGTTGGAAAAACAATACAGAGAGTAAGAACTTAACTTTTATGACTAAGCAAAAATCAGCCTAGACAACACGTTGTTCATTAAGCACAAATGAATTGTAATGATAGAAAATTAATAAAATACTTTTTTAAAAAAAAAAGAAAGGAAAAGGAAAATATTTGTTTGTGACTCATATAATAAAATGTGTGCATGAACTGTATAGATTGAAGAATGCCAAATTTCTAGATTCTGAATTTTGCAATAGATTAAAATGAAACCATAAATTGAAGCTCAAATTTAGGTCTAAAGTGACTTCAGTAACAAATGAAACAAATAATAACAATAAAAACCAATAGCATCATAAACAACAAATAATCAATGGAAAATTGATTCATGAAAATAGTTAAATGGAATATAGAAAGTATAATAAGCTGTGCAGTCTTGAATTTAAGAATAATGCTATTTTTAACTTTGGCAATACAAATGGTGTTGTGTGAAATGTGTTTAGCTTATGAAATGTATCTGACAGTTTATAATGTTGTTGGTAAAGATCATTCATGCTATACCTTCAGAACTATGAGTCGACCCCGTAACTTTCATTTTTATTACTTATGAATCATTGTTTATTTTCAGAATGGAATTTTAGTAAAAATAACAGAGACCTGTCCTCCATTGAACTGCTCAGAAAAAGACTATGTACTCCCAGAGAATCAGTGCTGCAGTGTTTGTAAAGGTAAGTAAGATGCTGCATGGATTTTTTGACAATTTAAGCAGTTTTTGAGTAGTTTATTGAATTTAGAGTGGAAGAATTTTATAGGTTCTATGTTGTTTCTATGAACAGATTTTATTTGTCTAAATGGAGTTTCTAGACATAGAATCAGAAAACAACATTATTATTCCACTAAGCAGGGCTTTTTTTATTTTAGAACACCCAGAACGGAGTTCCGGCACCTTTTTTGGATGGAACCTTGTAGGGTAGGCAAGGCGGGTTGTATGAAGTGTGTGAGTTCTGGCACCTTTTTTTTTTTTAAGAAAAAAAGCACTGCTACTAAGAATAAGAAAACCATATAGGAGAACCACACAGGGTTTCATCTTATAGGCATACACAATTTCCCAGCATTCCCCACATCACACCACTTAAATTAAGTTAAAACATAGCTGAATTTCAGAATTTTAAGCTAGAAGGTGCATTTAATGATGATTATGACAATGATTTGCCCCCCAAAAGATCTCTGCTACTATTTCTACCCTAATTCTTTAAAATAAGATATGGGCCAAAAAATGATTCCCATGTGTTTTGATGGCATCATACAATCCCAGTCTCTCAAATGTTGCTGTGTTCCGTGAACGAAGCCTGAAGTTATAATTTTTCCACCCAGTGTGGTTTAAAAACAGCAGAATCACAAAATTATGAAATATATTAAAACATGAGCCATCAAGGAAACATTATTAAGGCCATGCATCAAGAAATCTGTTTATTTTTAACAGCTAAGTTTATCCAAATGCTAAAATAAATAAAACCGTGACACCTATCTAATATCAGCAGGAAATATATTTCTATCAGATGGATGCTAACTGCAGGAGGAACTTGGTTATTAGTAATTATTCATCATGGTTGCATCACAAAGCAGTGGGATCTGTAGCATATAGAGAAAGGTATATGGAAGAAAGCAGTCCTTAAAAACACCCAGATACCAAGCCATTTAGAGATTGTAAAGTAAACCCAAATCTGAACCCCACATTAATCAAAAAAGCCAATTGGCTCAAATCAAAGAAATATATTTATATTACGTTAAAAATTTGGTAGTAATATTTAATTTTCTGAGGCAATTAATAGAATAAAATATGGCAGTGAAAAATAAATGTTTATTTCTACTTAATAACAGCATTTCTTCCAGATGTGTTATTTTTAGTATTGCCATATATAACTATATTTCAGTTAGTGCTCTATTATAGCTGTATTTTGAATTCTGTCGATATAATTTCAGGACTCTCAGGTATAAGGCTGGTGTTTCAGCAGGATTTATAGAATTTTTCCAAACCTAGTCTGAAAGTAGTACATTCATAATTATCAAACACCTCACTTGTAATTTTTTTCCCCATTTTTGTATATAAAAATGATGTATAATAATTCTAAGTATTCAGATTGATATGTAATTATTGTTACAGTTAATTCTCTTTTGCTATTTTTAAAAACTAAAATAACTGAGAGTATAATTTATCTCTGTAAGCCACATGGAGTCAACGAGAATGAGTTGAGCACCCATTTAAATTTTCTTAAAAAATAAATAAAAAATAAATAAGTAGAATAATGCAATAATTTCTTCGTGGCAACCAGAGTAGGTTTTTCACTGTTGCCACAATTTAGGACTGGAGTATGTGTGATAATGTGTGTGTGATAATGTGTGTGTGAAAAAAGTTTTACCACATCATTCTGTGTGGTATTTGGTGTTTTAGAATTAAACATATATCTATTGATCTTTTACAATCTGCTCAGAAATAACTTTCATTGTTATGA
The DNA here is from genome assembly GCF_001527695.2 of Protobothrops mucrosquamatus. NCBI lineage: Eukaryota > Metazoa > Chordata > Lepidosauria > Squamata > Viperidae > Protobothrops > Protobothrops mucrosquamatus. Next base: position 432,841 of record NW_015388756.1, read on the forward strand.
CTGAGATTTGTGGTCACCTATAGCTGAAATATCTTTAAAATGGGACTTATTTTGGAACAGATTTTAATACGATTGGGTTACTGTCTATATGGAAACATGCAATGAAATGTCTTCTATTAATCCTTATAATTTACTTACATAAAAAGATTTATAATTTATTTGAGTGGCTGCTTTAGGAGACACATTAGAGAGCAGCGTTCTCACCTCTTTGAATTTAGTCCTAAGACTAGACTATTTCTACGGAATACAGTAGACATAAAATTCTAGCAAATTGCTGTGGGAGATATTAAATCTAGTGAACTGTTGTGAGACCTGAATTATTTCTACAACTTAATTTTTATTAAATATTAGATAGATGCTGAAAAATATGAATTTAATCACTCTGCTGCAAGAAATGAGGGTTGCCTACTTACAAAGAATTCTTCCAGACACAATTTTTCTTCTCAGGAACAGCTGTTTGAATTCACATAATGTGCATGTACTTATCTGTCAGGTATTTGTCAGAATGACATGCAAATATGTAAACTAAATGTTTGTGCTGAACACAATAGGAAAGATAGGCTTGTGATGTTTTTTCTTTTTCTGTTTTTAGGAAAGGGAGAAAAAAAAAGTTCTAGTGGCCTCTTATTAGGCGTAACCTTTTCCAAGACTGGATCTTGGGCCTGCCATCATCAATGGAGTATACTTAGAGCAAAAGCTCATTTGAATTTACTGCTTAAACTAAAGTTATCCAGGGTCCCTAGTCCCATTAATTAAAGTATATAAAGCTAAGGTTACCCCTATGCTCTTGTATGGAGCAGAAATTTGGGGTCTATACTCAACCACAGTTCTAGAACAAACACAGTCCCAGCATTTGAGATGTATTTTGGGTATAGATCTAAGAACATCTGCTTCAGCAGTTAGAGCTAAATTGGGAATTCATACAATTGATGCATTATCCAAAATTAGAGCATATAACTACTGGCATAAAGTCAATGAAATGGAGACTGATAGACTCCCCAAGGTATGTCTACTAGAGCAAATAAAATCACAATCACAAATCTCCGGGTCACCAAACTAACAAATTTTGTAAGAAGCTATGGTCTTCCTGACTCTTGCATAACAGGAGTACAATTTAAAAAAAGAGCTGCCCAAAGAATTAAGGATATAGAAACACAAAATGACATAGCTATCCTTAGAAAGGTGGGTAACTTGAAATGGCTGAACAAATACAAACATACTTTTCAAATAGACAGCTATTTGAAGTTACGACTGCCAAAACATCTAAGGAAGATATTTACACAAGCGAGATTCGAACAGCTCGACACAATGGTTAGATATGGGAGATTCCATTCCGTACCCTACAGTGAATGTCTCTGCATTTGCGGAGCACCAGAGATAGAAGATCTGGCTCACATCCTATTTGATTGTTGCATGTGTAAGAAGGTGAGAAACAGGTACCTCACTCTACATACCAAACGAATGATGCATTGGGATCCCCATATCAAAACAACTCACCTTAGGTGCGGCCAGAATCTGAAAATAACATTTAACACAGCACAGTACTTAAGCAAAATGGTCCAGTTGAGATCTGCATATGTGGGAATGATTGGGGTAGATTGCAGGGGTGACACCGAAATATAATTTTATCATATTTTATCTATATCTTAAATTATTGTATTCTATTCCAATTTAATTTTAGACTGTATTTTATTCCAATTTCATTTTATTTTATTCCCATGTATTTTAAATTGTATTTTATCTAATTCCATTTTAAATTGCTTTTATCAAATTTTAGTAATAATTTGTTTCTGGAACTTTGCACTTTGATATGGCCCAAGGGCTAATCAATAAAATAAATAAATAAATAAATAAATAAGGAAAGATAGGCTTGTGATGATTTTTCTTTTTCTGTTTTTAGGAAAGGGAAGAAAAGTGACCTTTTATAAATCCCTTAAATGTTCATGTGTTACACTTCCTTGACAGAAAGGGTAATATCAGCATGATTTTATTAAGTACTTTGCACATATTATATAACTATACGAGCACTTTCAGAATTTTGACTTTGGAATTCTAAACTTTGGAATTTAGATATTTATTTTTAGAAATTAAGAGCAGCCAGAAGGTCTTATAATTCTTTTAATTCAGGGGTCCTCAACCTTGGCAACTTTAAGACTTGTGGACTTCAACTCCCAGAATTCCTGGCTGAGGAATTCTGGGAGTTGAAGTCCACAAGTCTTAAAGTTGCCAAGGTTGAGGACCCCTGTTAATTAAATCTCAGTTTACCACTGGTTGTTTAGCTATGCTTAGTTTCAGTGAAGCAGCACTTGAAGCCACATTTGTGGCTTTTTTAACACTGTGGTGTTAATCACAGTTTGTTGCTTAGATGATACCTCACACAGTCATTAAACAAAAGCAAATATTCTGGTCTTTTCTTCCCAATTACACGAAGAAAGAAAAAAAAAAGGTGTGGTGCCTGAGCTGAAGGTTACTGTAATTTGGGGTGATTGTGAATGTAGTTAGTGAGTCATTCGGATAAATGTTCTCTAGGAGTTTAGAGAAGAGCCTTTTTTATGGTGTCAGACTGATAAGATATTCGGCATTCAAAACACGTGTGGTATTATTACAATCTTTTCCCAATCATTACAGGCATGATTTGACTGAAGACGTTTTAGGATACTTAATGGTGTGAATTTTAATTAGCTTGAGGAATTAAGTAATCTACAATAAGTATAGGCATTCTGGATCTTTGTTTTCAAAATAGCCCCCAAACTTTGCAATATGACAGACTGAATTGGTTGGTTTTTTTTTAAAGTTCTTTTTAGTTGTTTTGAATATTTGCCAGTTTGAAAGTAGGATATTAATGGATAATAAATTGTAATGTTAAATAGTGATTTATTAGTTTTGATACATACATTCATTTATAGATTTATTGTATTTGTTGATTTTAATTCTGCGCTCCCACGAATCTTTTTGCATTGCCATGGATCTTTCTGGATTGTGGTAGTGTAAGTAAAATAAAATAAATAAAAATTAATGGGGACCTTTTTTTTTTGCCCTAATTGACAAATAAACTAGATAGAGTTATCTCTCTAATACAGAATAACACCAGTTTTGATGGTGGATTAAATTGGCATTTTGTCATATGACCTGGGAAATCAAGTATTTTCTGTGGCTGCCTCTGTGCTTTGGAATTTCCTCTTTATGGAGAGGAAATGTATCTTTCTTCTTGGGTTTCAGAAAAAACAGTTAAGAATTGCCTTTCCCAACAGCCTCAAGAAAAAGCTATATAGGAATGTGGAGATGCTCAGGTAGACACATAACTTTGTATGTGTGGTTTTTTTCTTGGTTCTTTTTAATGTTGTTGGAACTTATTTGGGTGGAATATTTATTTTTGTGTTGGAAATGTTCTTTTCATGACATTTAAGTCCAGTTGACTGGAATTCTATTCCAGTTGTTTGAACTATCATGTCCAATTCTTAAATGTGTGAAATAAATATAAATAAATAATATATTGTTGACTGCTTGGAACTTTTCTGAAAGGGCAGCACACAAATAAAGTGAGCAAGAAAGTAAGTTAAATCCAAAAAGGCCTCTATTATTCAGTATTTTCAATGGAAATAATATGCATTACACATCAAGGTAGTATAGTAAACTAAATTTCTCATCCTATTCACACACTATAGCTTGACATTTATAGTTCCAGGCAATCTTTTCTTGATTACCTTCAGGTATGAAATCATAAGAAAAGATATCTGATAATTCAGAATGCTTCCCATAAATGGAATTGTTAGCTCAACAGTTTTGTTTGGAGTGATAGCAGTCATATAAAACAGGGGTGGCAAACTGCGTCATGCCGAAACCGCACCCACCCAATTGCCAGCAATGGAAAAATGTCACGATACATCACGACATGTCATATGATGTTGCGAGTTTGACACCCCTGATATAAAATATTGGAATATAGTGTACTACTACTATCATATAGGCTTTTTTTTGCCTGATTCTTTATCTGAGGTGGCCAAAAGAAATTTGATAGGGCATCAAACAATTGGATTATATGTGAGAAAAGTTATGTCCATTTTAATAAAATCCTTGTCTCATTGAAAATAAGTCTTACTGACCTATCCATGATTTAATGTGCAGAGAGAACCAGTTTGGTGTAGTGACTAAAGTGCTGAGCTAGAAACCAGGAAACTCTGAGTTCTAGTCCTTTTTGAGACATGAAAGACAGTTGGGTGATTTTGGGCCACTCACTCTCTCTCAGCCCAGCCCACCTCACAGGGTTGTTGTGGGGCAAATAGGAAATGGGGGCTTTCAGCATTGTCTTGAATTGACAAAAATAGGAAAAATTAGATAAATAAGATTGGAATCAGAATAGCTTGAAAGAAGAGGTGAGTTGTTAAATTCTTCCAATTTTGGGGGGGATATTAACCCATGTCTAATTTGAGTGACTCCTTTGGAGGACATGGACATAACCAGTTACAATATTCTTCACCAATGTGAAATAAGATTGCCTACCTATTCCCCGGAGCATGGAATTTGATTACTGTTATAATTAGCTTAAAATGATAAATGGGTCATTGCACAGTCAAATAACTTAAAGCAAAATTTAATCTAGTGGAAGCAATTGTAATAAAGATATAAGGATGCCCTCATCAAAGTAAAGCCAAGTGTAGGAAAATTACACTGCAACCTTGATTGAGGTGTGAAGGATTCAGCTGTAATATTTGAAGAGGTCAAAAGCCTAGAATGTAGGGTTTTTCAATAAGATTCACAATTTGGAAATTTCTAAGTGTATTTTAGGATTTATAAAATCATTATTAAATTATTCCATCACTGATATCCATGGCACGGGGTAAGCCAGAGAGGAAAAGGGAAAAAAACATGTTGTAAATGTTTTATATGTTCTTCAGCAATTCCTGTAATATGAAAACTCATATCAGGCAAAACATTTTTGCCATACAAGCATAATTGTGAGAAACTGAATGCATTTTTAATAAAATGTCTATGATGTTTCAGTTTTGATAACTTGTACATCAAAAGAGAAAATTAAAATCTAGATAAAATTACTTTTTTTCTGAAATCCATGAAACAAATTGTTTTGACTCCTTTACTTTTCATTTCAGGGCCCCAAAGGCAAGGGGTAATAATCATTGCTGCCTATTTATTGCCATTCAAACTACAATTTAATTAGTCAAGGGAATTATTCTTAAAATTTAAAATGGTCCTGAGAGTAAATAATGGAAAGAGTAGACTGGGATTCAGGAGGAAGCAGTTGTTTCACTTGACCTAAGCTCCTAGGTCAGGGGTGTCAAACTGCTGGCCTGTGGGCCGGTTTCATCATACTGAAGCCGTGCCCACCCCATTGCCAGCAATGCAAAAAGAGTCGCAATATGTCGCAACAAGTCACGTGACGTGGCAAGTTTGACACCCATGTCCTAGTGGTTAACAGAGGAGAACAGGTACCTGAAGAAGTGCTGGCAAGGTGATGGAAGCATGATATTATGTGCTTGAGGCAAGTTCATGTAGTAGTTCATGCAGTAGTTTTGGCTTTGTTAATGGAGTTGGTATCTACTAGCCTTCATCCAATGATTTGGGGTCAGATGTTGCCAATATGCTAAAATATTCAGTTGTGTGTGTGTGTGTGTCTAAGTAAGAAGAATGGGTTCAAATTTGACTCTAGTAAGACCAAATGGCTTTGGGTGTTTGGAACTCCTATCTCTAGTTCCAATATCTAAAGAGTTGCCACAAAGAATTCTAGTCTCCAAAGCACCTGAAGGCAGGACAAGAAGCAATGGATGGAAACTAATCAAGGAGAGAAGCAACTTAGAACTAAGGAGAAATTTCCTAACAGTTAGAACAGTTAATCATGGAACAACTTACCTCCAAAAGTTGTAAGTATGCCAACACTGGAGGTTTTTAAGAAGAGATTGGACAACCATTTGTATGAAATGATATGGGGTTTCCTGCCTGAGCAAAGTGTTGGACTAGAAGACCTCCAAAGTCACTTCTGTTATTCTGTTAATTTTGAAGGAGGTTACATGTCTACATTTGGGAATAGTGCACTGTTGGTCCCCCCCTCCCCCGGACTTGTAGTTTCTGCTGAGGAGCACTTGGCAGCTGTGGCTGGAAAGGCCTTTGCACAGTTTCATCTTATGGAACTGCCCTTTGCTTACCTCATACATGGACTACTGCAATGGAGTTGGCATTGAAGAAACTGCAGCTGATTCAAAATATAGTGGCATGGGCAATAATGTTAACAGTGGTTATTGGTGGGCTTCTGGGAGCAATTGAAGATGCTGGTTATCTTCTCTAAAGCCCTTAATGCATAGAACCTGGCTTTCTAAACTTTCCTTTAATGTCTGTTCATCCTGAATGGGTTCTGTTAATGTATATTAATAGATGTGGGCATGACTCAATAAAGTACATCAGACACTCAGTAATATATACTTGTAGCAGCTAATTAGAATTCCCTCAAATAAGCAGCCAGGATGAGGTTGAGGTACATTATAATTTTGTTATTAAAATGGTTTGATGAATTCCAGAATAAAGTGGTAGGAGATCCTTTTATCTCTGAGGGACCTAGGAAAAGCAAGGCATATCAGTTTAGTATATATTGTAAGTAAATGGCATGCTCAGGGGAAGAAAGTCTATGTGCTCTATTAAATGTGTATATTAATCAGTAATATCTATCTTCAGATGCCTTAATATGAATAAATGAATTGCATAAATGATAATTTAACAGTTAACTTTTTATTCCTTACAGATTAATTCAAAAGGAAATGCATTTCATTTTGCAGGTCATAATTTCTGTGCACAGGGACACCGATGTGGTGAAAATTCAGAGTGCAGAAACTGGAACACACGGGCTACTTGTGAATGCAAAAGTGGTTATGTTTCTGTCCAAGGGGACTCTGCCTATTGTGAAGGTAAATAATATGCTCCTGAATGTAGCTTGATTATAATCTAGTGAGAAATACTTAGCTGAAACAAAGACCATGCAGAGTGTCTCATTATGAAGTTCAGTCTTCGCGACAGCACTAATAATATTGCCCATACTTGATTTTTTTATTTAGAAAATGCAGATGATCCACAGAAAAGTTTATTCTGAAGTTCCCAAGTGACAGATTTGCTTCTTAACATGCAAAAGTGCTATCTCCTGGCCTGTTTAGCTTTGTCATACAGATGTCAAGGATGCTGCTTATTACATTGATAAAAAGAATAGTGTGCTTGAGAAATCAAATCAATGTCTCTTGAAAAATGATAGAAGAATCATGTGTGACTTCATTGGATACCTTGGGAGATTTAAAGCTTACTGAAAGTTTCTCTGAATAATTTGTTTTTAATGACTGAGATGTCCCTTTATGTACTCATGGAAAAATATTGAAATAAATAGTTTTGGCATTATGAGTTGCATATATGCAGGGCTAGCTGGGCTGAAACATGCAGAAAGGTATATATTTGTTTATTTGTTAAATTTCACTGATATAGCAACTCTGCTTCATTAATACCAACTTCATTCTCTTAATTGGATTCCAAAGACTAACTGGGTTCCCAGTTAGACATGTGCTTAAAGCATTTACTACTTTGCATCTGGTACAATCATACTCAATGATATGCTAGTGGGTTGCACTGAAATAAATTCTGTATGGTTTTATACTTTATACAGAACATAGGATATCATCAGTTGTACTATTCTAGCACCATTTAAAAGCTAGCCTTAGCATATGGTTTAATCGTTCCTCTGGAGCTTACAATGACTTTAATTTCAGCATAAGTAAATTTCTTCTGATTCTAAGTGGTATTGTTGGGCAAGACTTCATTTAAAAAAAATGGTTTAATGTTAAGGCCCATGTGAAACTCATCAGTAAAGAGATTTGTGCCATGGAGGTAATGTGGTTCTCTATCAAAGCAAAGAACCTAATATGGTTCCTTGCCCAAACCAGAAAGGTGTCTGTGCAGATGTTGCACTGGAACAAAAGTTTCCATTCTTGGCAAGAGCAGATTGGAGAATAACTTAGAAGAAAAGCTGGCTCAAAAACAATATAAGATCTCAGTTTGGACATTAACTTCAGATTAAAGATTAATCTTCAGACATTAAATTCAAATCAATTGAACTGCTTGAGGATATCCAGGTTATTATAACTCAATTCATGATATGAGCATCTAAGCAATCCCGATATTCAGCACAATTTAACGTCCAATAAGAGGCTTGAGCTGCTGTGGTTATATAATTATTTATATTTTGCTGTAAATTGATAATAACAAAATGCAATTATGAACTTTGACCAGCATGAAATAGAAATAACTCTGCTGTAAAAATCTTAAATAAAATTATTATATGAATAAAATGCATAGTTTAAATAACTATTTAAAGCAATTTAAAATATAATTTATGATATTTGATATTATAATTACCAATTAGAAATAGGACAAGGAGAACATTTTAGGATTACAATACAAGTAGAATGAAGGTTAATATTTATTATATAAACCAACAGAACAATTGGTACCTGTTAGTGTCCTATATAGACTGATATGCTGCAGAATAAGATTTAGCAACACTATGTGTTATAAAAAAATTACTATAAGAGAGAGAGAGAGAAAAAAAAGATGTAAAATTGGTTTGAGTGACCAGGCATTCCAGACAAAAGGGGAAAAATAAGGATATTACAAATATCTCTATAAACTGCTTATAAAGTGATTTTTTTTTCTTTAGAAGCACTATACCTTTTACTTTTTATATATTGTCAGAAGAAGCATTCACTTTGCTGTATGCCATTTATTTGTAGTATTTATGAATTTCATCTTCATGGATCTTTCTTTTCATTTCTTATAAATGCTGTCTTTAAAATTGATTCTGAGCTTCTTTCTTTCCATCTATAACTGAGATGACAAAGAGACACTTACCTGACAAGAAGTTAAAATGTACTGTGGAATAAGAAAAAAAAAGAACTGTGGTTTGGTAGAAAGAGAGGGGGGAGGGAATCAGAATAATAGGAACTGCCATAAAGCTGTTATTTCCCATACTTTTGAGTAATGGAAATCTATGGTTTTTCATACCTTTTTGAAATGAAAATGACCATTACCATGCGACTCATGAGTAACAGCCCTTAAATTATAATAGTAGCTTCTGCCATAGGAAAAGTGTATTCCATAGGAATTGTAAGTCAGAAATTGCTCTATCAATGTTGCAAGAATTCTTTTCAAATTAATAAAAGACTGTAACACTTTTTGGCAGCAGCTCAATACAGATTCAGATAGACTGTATATTTATTTCCTTCAACTACTTGCAGTTGTTCAATTTAATTTGTTCGTGTCTATTTTCTTTGAAGCATGTCAAATAAAGCTAGGGAATCTTCTTTCTTGGATTTTGTGGAATCTGACAAGAATTTAAGGGCTTTAGCTTAAAACTTTCACTGGTAGATATTTGCAGTTTTGGAAGAGAAAATTTTAGCACTTTGATTAATATACCAATTGTAGCTAACCATTATGGCAAATGGCTGGGGAGCTGATTTTTATAACTAGTTTGTGTTTTGCAATGGTGGAAAATATCTGTAGCTCGGGTGTAGGATGAGGGTGAAGGTTCATTTTCCAAGCTTGTGGGTTGGTTTCAGAACATTTTGTTACCAGGCTAGGTAACATCTTCAGCGGAGTTTAGAGGATGTCAGTGTTTATAAGGGCTTCAGGTGTGGGTGTGTCGAGTAAGGGTCTTGTGATGGGTCAGGTGTGAGTCATCAGTGAGTCTTGTGATGGGTCTTGTGATGGGGAGGTTACATCATGTCAGGATCATTGGGAGGTGAACCGCTGGTGGGGGAGAGGGGGCTTGTGTGGGTTGGTTAAGGGTCACGGCTGTCTCTGGTTGGCTGTGCAGTTGATTTGGATTCTGAGGGGTTCGTAGGCTGGTTGTAGGTCAATGTGTCTGTTGATGGAATTGCTTGTGGAGTGCCAGGCTTTGATGAACTCATGAGCTTGGTGGGTGGTAGTGTGGCCGATGATTTTTGTGTTGCTCCAATCAAACTGATGCTGTTTGGTGTCGCAGTGAGTAGAGATTAAGGATTTGGGATGGTGGCGTTTGACTGCCAACCGATGTTCGTGGATCCTGGTTTGTAATTGACGTGATGTTTATCCCACATAGAATTGGTTGCAATGGTTACAGTTGATTTTGTACATTACATTGTTTCTTTCATCCTTCTGTATCTTGTCTTTGGTTCTGGCTAATTCCTGGCAGAGTGTGGCTGTGGGTTTGTGGGCTATTGCTATCCCTAGGGGTTGGAAAATTCTAGCTGTCATTTCCGACAGCCCTTTTGTGTATGGTAAGGTTACTTTGTGTTTTTCAGAAAGGATTTACATTTGGAATTAATTGATGTAAAGTGAAGGGGAATACCAAGCTCTAGAAATATTAACAAGAAAGATGTCTGATAATTTTAATAGGATATAGTGTAATGGATGCTAGGTTGAAGAAAACTTTCTCTGGATATGTGATGGGATAAGTAACTTATTCCCAAAATATACTAACCAGAAGTGGATGAACCACTATGTCAATTGCCTGTAGTTCGGTTTGAGGCTATGGACAGTAATGTCTTTGGTATACAGTTTTCCAATTCTTTTTCTTTTGAGTATGAAATCAGGCTGACCTTGTTTCTTATGTACTTCAGCATTCACACCATTTACCATGTTATTTCAGCATCATTTCTAGTGTTGTGCATAAGGTTTCTTGGTTACTTAGGAGATGCTAGGTTTGAGGGATGGAGGAACAGAGTAGATTGAAACAAACCTGGAGTATCGGACATAAATTCTTGGTTTGACCAATTGTTGCAATCCAGCCTCACTAGGAAATGTATGGAGGGAATTGTATTTGCTTTTCACACTGACTCAAGAGCACAGAAAGCTCTTTTCTTAATATTTGCTATTTTCTGCTGCTACATTAGGCCGGTGGTCTTTGCTCATTTTTCTTACTAGTGACTTATAACATCTTCTAGAGTCATTCAATCATTGTTGTGCCAAAATAATAGTAATGTAGACAGGCTTTCTATCATATCAATGGTAGCCAGGTGATGCTATGAAGTTGTTATAAGTCAATGTGGAGAAATGACTTTAGCTTGTATGCTGCGTTTTCTCACAGTGTAATAGATATTTTCATAAAGTTAAAACATAAATCTCTCCACCAGTAGCTGCAAAAGAAACTACCATTTTTCTACCGTTTAAATCAGAATTAATATTTCATTGAAAATTGGAGGTTTCCTCATAAGATTAACCAGTGTCCAATGATGTAATGTTTACATTTCTGTTTTTACTGTTTAAAAAGTGTGCTGCTAATTGCATATATATTACAAAAAATAATATATAAATTTGCTATTCTATATTCCTTCCAGTTGGTTCTTTTAATTCTCCCTGACTAGAATTTGAAATCAGAGAAGGAATATCTTCAGTGATAAAAGTTTTTGTTGAAGATAATCTATGATTTTGAAAAAAAATCCTATTCCTATTCAAAACTGATGTCCTTTACATGCCCCACAAATGTCAAAACATTCAGTATATTTTTTTAGTAGGAGTCCACCCATGCTAGTTGTTTCTTCAAAAACAACAATAAAAAGATATATTATTGCTTGTCCTAGGATTTTGATTGCTTATCAGATCCTCCCCATAACAGCTTCTGCAACACAGAGAGATCTTTTGAGCTAAACTCAACATCTGACATAGATATCTATGTATTTTCCTTGGCAGCAATATAGAAGTAGTTTGCCACTGTCTTCTTCAGAATGTCTTGGCATTTCCCTATCTTATAGCTGGTAGTTCCTGAAGATCCCCTGTCCAAGAACTAAGCAGATCTGGATCTGTTTAGTTTTTGAAATCAGCCAAGCTCAGACATCTACCAAATAATAATCAATGCTAGAAATCTTTATGGTTATGAATGATGATGATAATATAATAATCTATAATCAGTTTGTGGTCCAGCATTATTCAGAACCACCTGGAATATTTCAATGTGTTCCCCTCTTCAGGCCTTAAAATCATATTGTACTTTCTGTCTAGTTACTGATGATCTACCAGATGCAGAAAACAGGTAAGTACAGTAAATGGTTCCCCTTGACCTGATTGAGTCATTATATTGATTTTTATACAAGCAGCCTGCTTGCTTCTAACTGCCCTCTTCTTCTATACATCAGCCATTTTTCAGGTGATGCCACAGGTACTTTTGAAAGTATCAGGAGCATCAATTAATTACATACACATGCAACACCTCTCCCCATTGTAGCTTTAGGATGTAGTAGCAATATCTCTGCACCGTTTTGTTATATTTTGTCCTAGTTCTCAGTTGTATCTCTAAAGGATGCCTCTTTTTTAGTCATTTTTTTCTCATTTTATGTACACAAGTAAGAAGCCTGGTCATATTCTGACAGATTGTTCCCAAAAGAAATACATACATAGCCATTCCAACCGATTCTGCAATTTTAACATATTTCAAGCTTTTTACTGTCCACATTCTTAATCCCCCCCATGTATTTTGTCTCTATTCCTGCATATTTAAATTAGGCAAATATATGCATATAAAGTTAGTTATATACAGATCATTACCATAAGTTTAAAGCATTATAAATAATATTCTGAAAAACATTTGGTCTTGGCCTGTAATTTTCATTTTAGCAGCATACACCACATTCCTCTCTATTCTTTTATGGAGAAAAACAATCCTGTGGGTGAGGGAGAGAGAGAGAGAATGAAAGAGAGAGAATCTCTCTCTCTCTCTCTCTCTCTCTCTCTCTCTCTCTCTCTCTCTCTCTCTCTCTCTCTCTCTGTGTGTGTGTGTGTGTGTGAGAGAGAGAGAGAGAGTGTGTGTGTGTCTGTCTCTCTCTCTCTCTCTCTCTCTCTGTGTGTGTGTTGAGAGAGAGATAGTGTCTGTCTGTCTGTCTCTCTGTCTGTCTGTCTCTGTGTGTGTGTGTGTGTGTCTGTGTGTCTGTGTGTGTGTGTGAGAGAGAGAGAGAGACTCAACCTCACCCAGTTTATATCCATAGTTGGGAAGGTGCTGTGGATGGATTAGAATCTGAGTTTCCCCATTCTTTGTCTCACTATACAGGTGCATTTTTCCTCAGTATCTTATTCTATAAAATAAGTCTGACAGTGGATAGTCTAGACTGCTTTTATAGCTGTCCAGTGGATTTGTAACTAGATTCTAAGTGATAAAATCCATATTTTTTTGCTTTCCTGGTCTTATTTTTATTTTTTATTTTTCCTTTTCTGTGACTGAACAAAGATTAGACAGAAATATTAGTTAATCTGAAAACAGTCTCTAATTATTGAGCTTTGGTTCCAGGTATCCACGTTTGGGTCTGGTTACAATAAGGAGTAATGGTATATTTGGAATTGTTTCTTCTCCTGTTGTTCTTTTATCCATGTTTAATGGAAAAGAAATGTAGGATTTACATTAGATGATTAGCAGAAAAATTCTTAGGGGCAAATGGTTTCTGATTGACTAGATTGGAATTGTTGTTTTCAAAGGTCAGTTAGTTATTATTATTTTTTCTTTAATGTAAAAGTAAAAGCAATAGTTCTGTTTATGCACTTAATATCTGTTCTTTAAATGCCTTGTTGGATTATGTTTATAATGTAATAGATGTGTTCAATGGATCATCTTTTCTTGGAAGATCGTGAACAGAAATATTAAATTCACATTTAGAATTAAATGTTCTTAGTCAATAATGCAGAATTAATGGTTCTTTGTACATTTTTATTCCTTAAACTAACGCTCCATTCTGCTTAGTTGCACATTTAATTGGTAATAATTTTAATTATATTCTTACTTGGAAAGTGAGTGATTGAGAAAATCGGATCACATTAACATATTTCTTCACTTCTGCATTAATCATTTCAATTGAAAAAAAATACTCTCATTCTGGTTGTAAATCAAATGAAAATATAAGAAGATTCTCTGCTTATAACTCAATTTTTAGTTAATTTGTCTGAAGCATTACACTGAGATTGTTTAATCGTATCAGCTTTGAAATGGCTTGTATGATAGAATTGCTTAATTGTTTTTCCCCCCACAATAAATAATTTGAAGGAGCAAGTCAGCCAGGACATTTCTATTTCCTTTTATTCCAAGAAAAGGTGACTTTAGATTTTTGCCTCTACAAGTAATCGTATAGATTAGGTAATAAACACAAACATAAGGTTGTTATTCTAAGAATTTACCCTTAGAAAAGGTCACCGATAGAAAATTTACCGTTACTATCATTTGTTAAAAAAAAAAAGTATATTTTGTCCCCATCAGTTGAACCGAGAAAATACTGAGCACCTGAAGTTGAGGGTCTTAAGGACTCGGTCGTCAGCTGGCTCAGCCAAGGTTGACTACCCCTGATATAAAATATTCGTAAGCTATGTAGTTTTCTCTAGACGACAGTTTGCTGTGAAGTGTTCCTTCCTTAGGGAAGTGCAGAGTCCCTGAGAGGTGTGAAGAATCTTTTAATTAAGTTACTACAATGAATCCCGAAATCTCCCCAAAGTTTCATTATATGGTTTTCATTATTCAATTATATTAATTTTGGGTTTTGAACTTTTTAGAGGGGGGATGTACATTAAGTTTACACTAAATGGATATGTGATGGCAAAAAAAAAAGTTTAGGAGTGAAATCTTGAATTATGCAGGCTATGTGAATATGATTGGGTTATTTTCTGTTGCCAAGACATACATCTTCTGTTTAGTCATAATACAATAGCCAAGAACCTCCACATGATTTAACTTAGATGAAACTGTTGTTTCATGAGTCAAAAGCAATTGTGGAATGGCACTTTATATCTCAGCTTTTTATGCCATGAGGTGCCTGCAATCAGGAAATGGACATCAGCACTGCAAGATTCCTTGCTTGTCTGTGGATAATTAGTTAATTAACAAGTGGAACAGCCTGCCTCCAGAAGTTGTGAATGCTCCAATACTGGAAGTTTTTAAGAAGAGACTGAACAACCACTTGTCTGAAATGGTATAGGGCGGGGTAGGCAACTTTGGCTCTTTTATGACTCGTGGACTTCAACTCCCAGAATTCCTGAACCAGCAGTTGAAGTCCACGAGTCATAAAAGAGCCAAGGTTGCCTACCCCTGGTATAGGGTGTAGGTCAGCAACTGACCTATTCTGTACAACTAAAAAAAAACTCCATCCAATTCATGTCTGACTTCTAAGATCCTTGACTTCTTCGAAGAACCACTCTTCACTTTTGAGAAGTTCCTTTTTGTTTTTTCAGGAAACCTTGTAAGTAGGTTAAGTCCATGCCCTTGACTAATCTAGATTTGCTAAGTCGTGTCGAATCGTAATCGTAGACATTGTTCTTTATTCTAAATGTAATAAACTTATTGAGTTGGTATTTCATGAAATAAATTATTTTCAAGTTTGAAAATAATACAGAATGCGCATTAGGAAAAAATACATAAGACCATTAAGCAATTTTATACTAATATTAGACATAACGAAGGAGAATGTGGTAGAGATATTAACAGTCACAGATCATACTTATCCTTCCAGATTTTATATAATAAATGATTAATGTCTAGATTATGTGTGGTCTTCATAAAATATATGAAATGAAGCAATGAATTGGAAACAGTTTCTTTATTTTTACCTGAATTCTGTTTCCTGGCTCTTTTTACTTTATCTATTACATTTCTCAGTAAGGGAGACTTGTTCTTCCACCATATTTATAACAGTAGTTGTCCAATGACAATTTACTTTTCTTTTACCACACTCTTCCCAACAAATATATTCTGAACATTTTCTTCAGTTCTTCAGGTTTCTGTGGAGGAAAAGAAATTCCACCTTTTCTAGTACTGCTGATGTAGGACATTTTATAAACAAAATAAAATCCCTTAGATGTCATCCAGTGATTTTTTTTTGCAAATATTAAACACCATATTTTCTGAACAGTTTCTTTTAGGTATCCTAATAATAAAAGAACTAAAATGGGAAATAGGTCAATAGTAGACTTTTTCCACTATTTTGGAGCAAGATCATGATGCCATATACCCCTTTCTGTCCTTACCTTAAACACATAATCCATAGGAGCCAATTTCATTCTTAAAGAATTTATTCACACATGTAGGAACCTTGGCTGTTTTGTTAAAGCCAAATATATGGATTTTGTACTGCAGATTTAAATGTTATGTACAAACTAGTATCTTTGACTGTCCAACTTTGTATAGAATTTTAGCCACAGTGAACATGAACCACCAAATATTTTGTTCTACCAACATCTGAAAGCGATGCATGAAAATTTTTGTGCAGCTTCTTAATTCAGTTTTGAAATGTTCATAAAAATATAGGCACTGTAGACATAATCACGTGTGTACTGTATGTATGTACACATATATATGCACATAATGTGTAGTTACAAAGTAAGGTTGCTTATTTGTACTTCTATGGATAGGAAAGATGGCATATCAAACTACAGAGTAGACATCAGAGTTTTAAAATGTTTTCCTATTTGAAATATTCCCCAAATTTTAATCAGAAACCAATCTGAAATTTAGTATAGCCAGGTTCCAGCTTTATTTGAACAGAAGTGTGTGTTTTTTAAAAAAATTGGGACAACTAAAAACTGCAATGCCTAGCTTTCATTCTAAAAATAGAACAAAACAGAATTCTGCTACTAAGCATGCCAGTCTGCTAGGCAGTCAAATTACCATTTTTTAAAAGCAAGTTCATTAATGTCAATGGAGACATCTGTGTCAACAGACATTTTTATACAACTAACGCATTTTATGTATAGCTAATTTGTATTTCTTCAACATATTTCATGTAGATTTGTGTAACTAATTCACAGTTCTTCACGTTTCTTAAAAAAATTACATAAAAATATTTGTTTAATTGTTTCAGCCTATTTCAAGGTACTGTTTCTTTAAGCTGTACTTCATGTTTAGTGGTTTAGTGTTACAAATACAGAAATTCTTATGTATTTAATATTGGTGGTTTGGAGGGAAAATGCCTTGTTCAATATTAAGAGGTGTCTTAATGTGGCAGATCTGTTCCACTGGATGTTACAAATAAAGGTCAATAGTCTTATTATTTGTATAAAAGAATTATTGGGTTGAACATCCTCATTTGCTTTTTTATCTGAAAGACATGGACTGGCAAATGGCACTGATTGCATTTTGGGAGAGAAAAACCTATGGTAAAATATATATTTGGGCTTTGAACATTGATCCTGTCATTCCTCTAGCTATTGGTATGGATTTATGTGCTTTCCTGGTGGTTATCTAATTGAATTGAGGTGATTACATATCTGTTCAGAGGATCTGGCCAGTAGGAGTTTTCTAACTGATTAACACACTGTTTAAAACCTTCAAAGAGAACAAAAAGTCTATAATACATCCACTCCAACAACCCACCTTCAGGGAAACTGGGATGAGTACCACTGGCTTAATGTCCTTTCGTTCTGTGATTGTTCAAAGTTATGATGGTGCTAAAAAAATTGACTTGTGATTGTTCCTTGGAATTACAACTGTTGCAATGCCCCTGCAGTCATGATGATAAAACTTCAGGTCTACTTAACATTTATGACCACCCCTGCCAGCTGATCTTCACCAGCCTTCCCCCACTGGGCTCATGATTCCATCCATGAGTGGACAGGTGCCATGAAAATGTTCTGTAGGCTGACAGGTGAGAACTATAGATGAGCAGGTATATGTCACTGTCCTACTGGGAAGGAAAGGGACCAGGGCCCTACTGGCCAGGGAGATCCTTTGCTGGGGCTTTCCACTTGGGAAGCTGCTGATGGGATGCAGGAACCAGCTCTATTTGCCATTTGGCAGCTCTGGGATCACTAGTGATACTGCTGCAGCTTTAGGACTTTTTACTGCACTGGGCAGGAGGTGGGTGAGTTGAAGAGGAAGCAGTCCAGAGAACTGAGGTTGGGACTTAGAGGGACTTGGGTGGCATCAGTGGTAGGTTTCAAATAATTTAACAACCAGTTCTCTGCCTCGCCTTCCCTCCACCTTGGTCAGGGTGGACTGCTCAGGGGGTCAGCTGGGGTGGGGGTAGGAGGTCCAAGCGGGGGAGGCAAGAGCTCCCGGTTGTGGAATTGCTGGAGGTCCCAGCTGGGGGGGCAGGAGGTATGGTTGGGGGAGGCTGCAGGAATCTCAAACTGGGGTGGGTACAGGAGGGTGGAGATCAGCAGGTTCCAGATGGGGGAAGGCGAGGGGGCCTGGCTACGGGGGCAGGAGGGCCAGGATACCTCCATGGAGAAAAGCCACCCTCCCCACCAGCCAAGTCTCTCATCCACACTGCAGTCACATAGGATTGCATAGAAGAGGCACCAGGCAGGGGGCTGGAAGGGGGACAGCCAGCAGGGGGATCAGAGCTGCCACTGTCCCCCTTCCACAGTGCAGCCCCATCAGTGTGGGTGGAGAAGCCCGGGATGGTCAGAAGCGGGCCCTCACCCGGCCCAGGCCCCGTGCACTTGCTGGCTCTGGCCATTCTGGGGTCATCTCCGCCTGCACCAATGGCCGGTTCACCATGATGCAGGATAGCACTTCTTATGTTTTCAATTACAAGTGGTACCTTCCTCGACATGGTCTCCCTGAAAGCTATCAGAGAGGGACAATCAGGGTTCTGTCTGCTTTATTACGGGGCAGGCTCTTAATAGGCAGTCCACTCCGTTTTGTTAAAGAAATCTTTTATTTTTTATTTTTAATGAAATGGAACGAGCTGCCTGTTAATAGCCTGCCACGTAATAAAGCAGGCAGAACTTCAACCATCCCTCTCTTCAACCAGCCACCCACTAACTCATGGCCAGATGCATGGCTGGTTTCCCTCCCCCCCCCAGTCCCGGCTTTCCATGCTCTCTTTTTCCCAGGCACAACCCACTACAGCACCTCCTCAGCTGCCGTCCATCCGTCCAGCTCAGAAGCAGCTTCTCTGAACTGCTGGCAGTAGGCTAGGTGGGGGCTGCTTTTTGTCTTCTCTGGATGGCTTTGGCAGATCCCCCCATCACCTGCCCACCCACCCTCTTCTATTTCACTCCCCTTCTGAGCCCTCTTCTCAGGTCTGCCCACACAGCCACCAAAGTGGCAGGTGGAGCGCCAGAGCTGGAAAACATTTATCTGCCGCTGCAGAGCTGGAGAGCTTGCCCCACCCACCACTGCCCAGATGCCCTTGCTTCCCAAACCATTTCTTTTCTAACCTTTCCAGCTCCTCCATCACTTCCTCCACCACCGTGTGCAGTCCCACAAACAAAAGAAGTTTGTGGGATTAAAAAAAAAAAGTTCAATCAATCAATTCCAACTTCTGAAAAAAAAATCTCATGAATTTGGAATTGATTGATTGAACTTTTTTTTTTTAGTCCCACAAACTTTTGTTTGTGGGACTGCCCATGGCGGAGGAAGTGACGGAGGACCGCATCAGAGCTAGAAAGAAGGTGTCATATGGGTGGGAGGGGGGCCGTTTCTACCACAAATCAACCAGTTCTCCGAACTCAAAAGAAATTAGCTACCAGTTCTACCGAACTGGTGTGAACCGGCTGAATCCCACCACTGGGTGGCACCTAATGACCACATAAAAATTCATCTAACAATGGCAACAAGGATTGCCAGAAGTGGTGGAACTGCCAGAACTTCCATCGCTAAGTGGGGCAGTCATAAATTGCTTTGCTTAATGATCACTTCACTTAGTGCCAGAGTTGCCAGTCCCAATTTAAGGTGTGACGCTTAAACAGGCAGCAAACCCCACACTTACTGACATTGATGATGTTACCTACTTGGTAATGAAACATCTGAAAGCAAACATCCAATCTCAGCCCCAAGAATTCCACATGACTAATGCTGGAAACTGGCTTTGTTTTGGCTAAGCTTACAGCTATTACAACTGGGCCTCAATTGATGTCTCATTAAACTGTTAACAGACATTAAAAACGTAATCTCTTTGCAGAGGCACTTCTTACAATATGCCATGAGTCATAAAAGGCTTCAGCTCCGAATTAAAAATTAGACATCTTTTGTGCACAATCTGTGATGACTATTGCACTATTATCAATTGCAAATTTAGGGATTATGTTATCCTTAACCTTCCAGTTTTTCCATTACAAGACTGCTTCAATTTCTATAATTATTTAATCTGATCTAACTAGTTGATGTTTAATGAAAAGCAGTAGGTTACTGAATGTTATTTTCTGGTTAAATATGACAGTGATTTTGAAGTTACAGTGCTCTTAGGGGTGCTGTGGATTAATGTAGTTCAAAATGGGCTCCTAATTACCAAATAGTTCTGGCTGTTCATGATTATAGTTTGATGCACTCTTTTTTTTTAGTGGCATCCTGCTTTTAGTCAGTAAATTGTGCAGAGTCATTCCAGGCAATGCAAATATTGGCATTTATTCAGGCTATAGCATACAAATGTAGACTAAATCTTATGTCCGTAGGGATAATATATTCAAATAAAGGTAAACAATTGGGTAAATCTGTCCTTCTTGGCATTAGGTAGACTTCAGCCTTTTCTTTATAAGAAGAATGAAAGCAAACCAGAAGACTTATAGTATTGTAATACTGTATGAAATCTAGGGCATTCAGAGTAAAGTACTGAGCTTGCTCATCAAAATTTCTGGGGAATTCCACATTGTATAACAAATAGAGCAGTTGAGCTGGAAATAAAGATCACAAAATCAGTGTCTGGACAGTTAGCAGAAATGCTTGTAGGAAGAGTGATGGGAAGCTGGCTAACACAGTGGTTATCAACTTGTGGTCCGTGGACTCTTGGGGGGGGGCTGTGATGTCAACAAAGGGTGTCTGTGAAGGCTTGAAGAAATGTTATGCATTAAATCTTGAGATAAGTCTTGAAGGGTCCGTGGCCATAGTCCGTGGCCAAAAAAGGTATTTAAAGGGGGTCCATGGTGAAAAGGTTGAGAACAGGAGTTAAAAACAAATATTTTAGAGCTTCAGCAGTCCAAATCAAGAATTGAAAGTAATGTTCATAATTAAATGATTAACCAGTGAGGCAGATTGATCTGGTGGCAATAGTTTGTGGCTTGTTCTCCTGCTGTGTTACCCACAGACTCAGTCAGCCCTCCTTATGGTCTCAGCCACAGATATTTAAACAGAGCATCACTGGTTACTTTTCTTCTGTCCCGACCTTCCAGCATGAGCAACTAGCGCTTTTCTCCACCAGTTCAGTGTGTTGGCTCAAGACCAGTTGGAAGCCTTGCTACAACAGATGATGGAAAAGACATTTTTTCTTTTCTGCTCTTCTCTTGGGCATATTGATGAAAGCAGAGAAAAGGCTCCTATTGCTGAGTGATAGCATATTTAATTAAGTGATTAATTGATTTATATGCCATCCAATAAGATAAATTAAAAAAAATGAGAAAAAACTTACAGAGTATGAATGTCAATGAATATCAACAATATACATTAAGATGGAAACAATCATATATCAATAATATATCATCAATAACTTCAGTACATCTTGGTATAACTAATAATTCATCTGGCAGTTATGCATGCAAGAAGTGAACTTCTACTTTTTATAACAGAAATTCCTTTATGCTGCGTATTGATGTACGGATGGATTTCATTTGCTAACTTTTCTACCTTGCCAGATATTTAGAGATTTCCAGCAATTAACATCCAAATAAAATTCAAATTAATCATCATAACATCAATTTTATAGCATAAATAATAATACAAGAAAGGAAAAGGTAAATATACATGTGGAGATTAGCAAATTTTCATCCCCTAATGATCTTGTAGAGATCCTAAGCCTTCTTTGATTTGCAGAAAGTTGGGAATGTAGGATTTCAGAGGCCAGAGATGAAGCTCTCAAAGAAAAATACTTTTTACAGAGAACAAAAACATGCAGCATCAACTCTACATATTTAAAAGATCCACTGATTTTTTTTCTCTTTTTCTCAAGCATGCAGAGACATTTAGTTTAAAAAACTGAAAATACATTTTTGCAGAAGGGTATCTCAGTTTTTGAAAGCCCACATAATGGAATTTTTCTGGAGATTCACACAGAAAAAAAAATCAAAATTAGAGATTAGAATTAAGAGGCTAGAAAGTTAAAATATCCATATATGAGTAAGGCACTATGGACATGTCTGAGTGGAGAACTGCACAATGCCTGTGGAAGTAAAGGCAGCATCCGGGAGATTTCTGAATCCTTTACTGATTTAAAAATAGGTGACAGAATTATAGAAAAGAAAGTATTGTATGCAAAACAACAGAGGGTCGACAATTTATACTCAAGTGATTTTTCTTGGAGGTACAAATGCTGTAGGATCAGGCTATTTTCTCTGCCATGAATTGATATTTGATCAATGAACTGATATTATGGACTTCTGGGCTGGATGATGGTTTTCATACATCTTTAATTACTGCTAGAAATAGTATTTTCCTCTCCTTTATTTAAATAACATCATATAAAAGAATACTGATAATGTTATTTTCAGAGAAAATCTAAAGTGATTATCTAATGAAAAAGTCCATAATCAGAGTCAAGAGGTTTTATGACTGGATAGCAGTATCTGAATTATAGACTGAAAGTCCTGATTTCCTAAAGAGGCTATTAAATAGCACACGTGTTTCAATTTGACAGCCTAGCTATGAACCAGATTACATTGTACTGAGATTTCATTTTCATTATTACTGGGCAAAGTCAAGATTGATTGTTTGCAGTCTCATATTTGAGGGTGAAAAAAGGGTGCTTGCTCTAAGGATGAAAACATCAAACAAAATAATGTCAGTTTTGTGTGGGATAAGTAAATTATGCATTCTCCAAATCTTATAGGAAAATAACATTTATGTCCATACTTGTCCATAGATATATTTGTGTTAGTAAAGTCTGCCTCGACAGGCGAATTAGATTGCATGTGGAAATTGCTAAGCCTTGGAATAGTTAAACTGGAATTATTTGTTGTTCCTTTGAGTCGGTTTAGTTACATTGATGCAATATCACACTGAGTTTTATTAAAAATGAGTTTAAATTTCTAATAAGATACCCATATGTTTATGAGTTATGCTGTACCAAAATGTCATAAATAATTATTGTTCCAAATAAATTCAACCTTGCAATCATTTCTTATGTTTAACAGCTCACTAGTGAAACAGATTGTAACTATCATGGTAAGATTTATCTTTGAAAACACTCAGTGTTGCAATAATGTCTCTTCATTCAGCAAATGTACCCAGGCTTTAGGATTTATGTGCTGTCATGAATAGTTGGATATCCTGAAGTCTTACCATTACTTTATCTAGCTATTAATTAGTGAGTGGGAGTTTATTTTTTGTTTGGTACTAGCTGAATGACCATATTAATTTAGTCTCCATTAAAGTCAAGCAGAGCCTTGACACTGACTTTAATGCTTTATTATCTAATTCTAATGTTATCTATAGTAAGAAATAAATGCTAAAGGTAAGTCATTAAACTTTGGTGCTTGTTCATCAGAAACTGTGTAATTTGTAAGCACTATAAGCAGAAGTCTACTGCGGATACTGGAATGGTATCCAAGTTTGTTTGGGTAACTATTTAACTCAAAAATTTTCCCAAAGTTTTCCTGCATAGGTAATTGGGTCATAAAAATACCACTGGGATCTTAAAAACTTGTGATATGATGGTATTAATTTTTTTCAGATGCATAATGAAATATACAGTGTGATAATGATAGCATTTCATTTCTATATTGTAGATGCTATCGCAGAAAGTATACAGCAGCATTGATTCTCTTTTGGTATATTTTATAATTATTTTGCTCATACATCACTTAAATACATAGGTAGCTTAACTCTTATGGATATTATTGAGATATATGCAGTCATATAATTGTAGCTAGATTAAATTGGTTGCCTTACTTCTTTTAATATCAGGTGGACATTCTAGGAAAAAGAAACATTTACAAAGGCCTGGGAGAAAGAATATCTAAAATGTGATCAGGTTATCATATTGCATTGAATCATGGTTTAAATTTACTATGATTTATTGAAGAATCACCGGGCAAGTTTCAAGCAAATTCCATTGTTTCTTGGTTATTTATGGGTATATGCCCATTTCTATCAAAATATTCAGCTACCGTAAAACATTTTCTTCTGGTTGTATTCCAAGTATCAAGGATCAGAATGTGACACTGATGGGTTTCTTCATGTGAAACAATTTTATCTTGGATTAGACCAATGCTCTTACTCAATGACAGCACAGCTGCCTTCCCTAATCCTTGCTATCTGATGTCCTTTTAAGTCAGGAGTGTCAAACTGCCGGCCTGCAGGCCGGATGCGTCATGCTGAAACTGCGCCTACCCTAGCTCTGGCAATGGGGAAAAAGTCACGATATGTTGTGACATGTCACGTGACGTTGCAAGTTTGATACCCCTGTTTTAAGTGATGGCAGCAAGGATTGAATTAGGACAACTTATCTGGAAATCATATCTTATGTTCCTGAGATATAGTGATTCTCCAAATAGCTAAAAAGTTGATACATCAGTCCAACTGGTTCCATTTATTAGTGATGACAGGTTTCATTGTTGATAGATATTTGTGCTTCTCTACTACTTCTCATTTATTGAAGTTTGTTTTACCCTTCTTTGTTGATGAATGTTTGATCAGGTATTTTTTTTCATAACTACCTTAGCAATCTTGCTTCCTTATTTATACAGTGCATATTTTAAAAATTATCATTGAGAAGGATCTGTGAGACAGTTAAAATATGTATTAAATTTGTGTCAGGTAGAATTATATTAAGTCCCCGGGGAATCAATTATTTTAATTTTCTTCCCTAGCAATGTGAAATCTGTTTAGAGTTTGCTAAACAACATTAAGAATACATTTGCATTTCTTTGAATAAAAAACCAGGATTTTGAATTTTAAGATGAAGTTTTATTTAGTTTTTCTTGTGTTTTGTGGTATAGATTAGTTTGTAGTTTATTTAGTTTGTGCATGTGCTTGGTGATTAAAATTAAAATTTTAAATTTAGGTTTAACTAAGTTGGTAAGTGCCAGGACTAGTTGTAAGTCACTTTTTTGAGTGCTGTTGTTACTTTAAATGGTTGTTAAACAAATAGCGATTAGTCAAGGACTACATGTAATTGTTGTTCCTCCTTAATATAAAAAAAGTCTATTTAGTCATTTCTGTAAGCTTTGCCATTATCATGATCCATTTCTCCATTATAGGTGTTTCTACCTACTTCCATTTTTGTGCATATAAATAGCCTGGCTGCAGTTACAACATATTAAAAATCAAGCATCTATGAGCCTTTTCTGACTGTCCATAAGTTGTAGTCAGAAAAATTCTGGTTTCATCTGAATATTAATGTTTAAAACTTTCTGTATCCCCTGCTTTTTCACAAGTTTTAATGAAATGCTATGAAGGAAGCAAAATCTAGCTGCCAGTGAGAAAAAAAAGGTGAAAATAAGAGATCAGAGATTAAAAAGTGTCGAGAAAAAGCCAAAAAGAGGTAGAAACTTATTGTCAAAAAATAAATGGAACATCATTACATTATGAATTAAGTGCTCATTACCTTTTGAGCTTCCGTATTATTTCTCCCTCTAGCTGCAAATTTAAGAGCTTTGGGATTATGTTATACAATTTAATGCTGCCAGTTATCTTCCTGCTGCTCCCTCACAATAGTTCTTAACTGCAGTAGACAATAACTTTCCATATGTACGTCTTTGGAAGCTGGTGGTGTATAAGTGTAAATGCTGGTCTCTGTGGTCCAATTGTATCCGAAGATAGAGCATAAAAAATAGTTTAATTTCTATCCTGAAACTTGGAGAATGAACTGTCAGTCAATAAGAACAATGTGGTGTTGCTTCTAACTGTCCTTTTTATTTCACAATAGTATCAAAAGTTTCAGCTGCCAGTTCACCTGTTTTGCAGAGGACACTGTCACTCCAGAGTGCATTGCTAATTACATTTTGGGTACTTGAAAGGTCATTTCTTCTAAAATGCTAACATTTTATGGCTGTTTAAATTGACAAGATGATCTATAGCATAAGGGAACGCTTTGTAAAGCGAGCACAAACTGTGAGCTGACAGGCATTCTTTCCTTCTGAAGGTTATGGGTGGCAAGTTTTGTAAAAAGGAAAGGCTGCTAAGTAAGAAGTAACATTTCATTCCATACAACAGCCTTCTTTTCTTAAGATAGTTTTGTCGTTTATTTGTGATATGACACTTGACTTTTAATCCCAAACTCTCTCAATAGATAATTCAAAATGAATTTATCAATTAACACGTTTTAATTTCTGTTGCCGAAGTCTTAAAAATAAAGTGTTGCGAAACAAAACAAAACTAAAGAAGCTCTTTGCAAACATCTAACAAATTGGGATGGCTGCTTGCAGAGCTGAGGCCAGCTATGCATTTTTTTATTTACACACACACACACACACACACACATAAAATAACCAATTTGGTGCTGACAGTAAAGGTATAATACTGCTGAAACATCTGTTATTTCTCTTTCTGAATTCTGCCCCCGCCAAAGTTTTTAAGTAGTTTTCAAGATCAACCTCTAATATGGCATGTTATCATCATCTGCTTATTAATAAAAGCATTAATAACTGCTGCCAGAGCCTCCCATTCAGTTGACCTACCTGGTGAAGCTTGCCTATCCAGGTCATTTTCTTGATTTATCATTTGCATTAGTTTGTCACTTGTAATCCATGCTTACCCTCTTCCCCCACAATATTTCTGATTCTACTATTTCTGTTCTGAGCAAGATTTATTTCACATCTTTCATGTCTTCATTAACAACCTTTAGACACAATCTGTCCATAGAAGTAGATATTGTTATTGGTTTTATTGATATTATACTACTAATTTCTAGCCCCATTATTTGAAGATCTCCTTTAATATTTCAAATGTTATAGTGTTTTGAGTCATTCTTTAAATCCCATCCTAATGAAAACCAAAAGCAGGGTTTGGGGTTTTTTTGGCCTGGAATCTTTAGTCTCATCTAGTAATCCAATGTAAATAGACTTACAGCAGACTATTTGGTTCACATGAAAACTGTTTATTTTATATAGTTATTTCCAAAATCTTACAGTAAAAGTTTCAACCTTCCAGATTTGTCCAGAGCTTTTATTTATGATGAATTTGGTTCATTTCTTGGTTTAAATTCATATTTAGCTTTTTGTCATTAATTTTAAACTCTTCAAGTTCTTAAACTTATAGTTAATTTTGTTGTTGTTGTTTAGAAATGAAGATGAATTCATTTTCAAAGCCTTATGGAGCATATGTGGGTGATCTCTCATTTTCTCCTTGTCTGGAGAGGTTTGTAAGAACCAGTCTACTCATTGGTTCCTTCGCCTTGCCATGATCATTGTTTTCTCTCCCTATGTAGACATGCTTAACACCATGCTTCCACCAGAATTCCCAATATTTACTCTATTTCCAGCTAAATATAAATAGATCTTCTATTCTCCTCTATGCTCACACACCTTTGTAAACTCAGCGTTAAAGTCTTTCTGCTACAATTAATTTATCATGATGTTTCTCTTTCTTAGCATCATATGCCTCTGATTAAATTACCACAGTTCCAATTGTTTTCTTTGCAAGAACTTCCTTTAATTAATTGTAATAGATATTTCCTTTGTTAGATGTCTTGTTAGGTTTTCAAGTTAGGTTTTCTTAACCTAATATGTATTAAAAATTAACTCTTAAAATACTTAATATCTATCTATCTATCTATCTATCTATCTATCTATCTATCTATCTATCTATCTATCTATCTATCTATCTATCCATCCATCCATCCATCCATCCATCCATCCATCCATCCATCCATCCATCCATCCATCCATCTATCTATCTATCTATCTATCTATCTATCTATCTATCTATCTATCTATCTATCTATCTATCTATCTATCTATCTATCTATCTATCTATCCATCTATCCATCTATCCATCTATCCATCTATCCATCTATCCATAGTTATATATCGATCTTCTATCTATAAATGAAATAAATACATTCATTGGAATTTTGAAGACTGGAGAAAAGTTGATACTGATGAGGAACAATTATGAATGAGGAAGGGAATTATCCTTACTCAGAAGTAAAGTTGTTCCACGTTCAGGGTGAGATGAATAAGTTAGCATGGTATTATCAGTTATTCTTCAGGTTAGATTAAAATATACATTCAAATAAAATTTTAACCTGTCTTGCTTATGCATGGAGAACAGCACCACCTACTTACTGAGGGACCTATTTCAGGTTAAGGAATTATGCCTTTTGGGAATTATATGTATAGTTTAAGGATTTTTTTCATCATCATTTTCATCATTTCACATTGACCTAGCCATTTTTTAAAATTTAATTGCACATTTTGAAGAACCACTCTCTGCTTTAATCCTTTAAAAAGTATTTGCATATGTCCTATAGGCATATTACTTCAGCTTCTTTGACAGTGATGGGAAAATTAACAAATAAACATTTCAGTTTCTTTTTGTCTTCTTATTCCCTTTGATATTTTTACTTGAACAATTTGCTATCTGTTCAGTAACATCCTTTGTACTTTCAGCTTTTTATGTATTTAAATTTTCAATTAATATTTTAAAGCCTTCATTGTATTTCTATCTGGTGTACAGTCAGTGTATATAACATAATGCTTAACCATTGTACCACTCTTTTACTGTGGACACTTATTAATATTGGTGCCTTATATAAATATCATATGAACCCTAAATTCTAATATCAGGCCAGCAAGTCAAATTAGAAAACATCATCTCTCTGTTTTCTTAATCATTTCTCTATTGGACTATGCCTTAAGTGGCAATGCTCATGTTCTATAATTGGGATATCCTGTATACTATTTTATTTCCAGAAATATATAATCAATTTTATTAACTTTTAGTCTTATATTAATTTATTCTAGTTAAATTGTGTCCATGCACTGATGCGCTTGAGGCTGAGTTATCCTATTTTTTTTTAAATGCATCCATTTATTTGTGTACATAAGAACGAAGAACGTGTAGGTATATATGTTTTAATGTTTTCTATCCATGCTATTCAGTTTACGTTTGCATATCTTTCACTTCTATGACATTTTATCAATATGCTAAAAGGAAAGGGATTATTTTATATCTTTTGTGATGCATTGAGATCATAAATATAGCCCCAAGTTGAGAAATTTTTAAAGCTGTGGCATCCACTAGTTTTAGTAGCATACTCTTTTAGTAGCACACTCTTTCACAAGGATTAAGAATGTATCACACAAGAGTATTGTCCTGGGTAAAGAAATTTAGGCACATGTTTAAGTTGTATATCAGGTTGCAACTTGGAATGAAAGCTGTGGCCAGCTTTCTTACTAGCTTCTTGGTTTTTTTTTAAAAAAACAAACATTTTGTTCCTTGACTTATGTGCTACTGTGGAGATATAGATTTCTGTACAGTTAAAAAATAATAATATATAGTTATAGTACTATGGTACACAACAAAACACTGTTCCCCATAATTTTGGAGCATGGAATTATGCTTATTTTGTATGTTGCCTCAAGCCTGCCATTGCAGGATAGAATTTGATAAAGTGAAATAGAATAATAGGAGGTAGGGGCTTATTTTTTTGTAGCTTTTTAGCCCAGTAATTTTAAATATTCTTACTGAAAAAACACATGCTTTATGTGTGCTTCAAGATGAACTCTGCAATTCAAGAGAAATTACACCTGTATTTGCAAAATGGAAGAAGAATCGGTGATCCCCCCCTGCATTTTTCTTATATTTATAAGCACCTGAACATACCTCAAATTTCATTTTTATTTTTTGTAATACCATTCTGACTTAATTTTAATTTTTAGCATTAATCTGTTTACTTAGAATTAATGTGGAGAATATAGAATTATGGAATAAATAAGCATGTCAGGGAACACTAGTTAACATGGACATATTTTTTTTATTTACTACCTTGCATATATCAACCCTCTTCACTTTCAGTTCTCTTTTTTTTGACTGATACAGAAAGATAATATCACTAAATGGACAAAGATTTTATCAAAATTGTATAGTTACTGCTCAGTATTTCGTTGATTAGAAGTTAAACATAAAATGAGTTCAATGAACTTTGAATTATTTTAACAATATAAGATTTGAATCTCTGAGCTGAGTGCCAAATATCTACATTTTGTTATTTAAAAATATAAAAATAATATCTACTAAGAACATAAATATTTATTTTCTAGCATCACATTTTTTTGTTTGACAGATATACAATATTTATAAACATTTAAAATTTCATGTGGTTCCTATTTCACTTAATTTTTTTTCCTCTTAAAAACTATATTCTACATACTTGTATATGCATTGCTGCATACTATATATACAGGTGAAACTCGAAAAATTAGAATATCGTGCAAAAGTTCATTTATTTCAGTAATGCAACTTAAAAGATGAACCTAATATATGAGATAGACTCATTACATGCAAAGCAAGATAGTTCAAGCCGTGATGTGTCATAGGTGAGATGATTATAGCTTACAGCTCATGAAAACCCCAAATCCACAATCTCAGAAAATTAGAATATTGTGAAAAGGTTCAATATTCTAGGGTCAAAGTGTCCCACTCTAATCAGCTAATTAAGCCAAAACACCTGCAAAGGGTTCCTGAGCCTTTAAATGGTCTCTCAGTCTGGTTCAGTAGGAATCACAATCATGGGAAAGACTGCTGACCTGATAGTTGTGCAGAAAACCATCATTGACACCCTCCATAAGGAGGGAAAGCCTCAAAAGGTAATTGCAAAAGAGGTTGGATGTTCCCAAAGTGCTGTATCAAAGCACATTAATAGAAAGTTATGTGGAAGGGAAAAGTGTGGAAGAAAAAGGTGCACAAGCAGCAGGGATGACCGCAGCCTGGAGAGGATTGTCAGGAAAAGGCCATTCAAAAGTGTTGGAGGGAGTGGACTGAGGCTGGAGTCAGTGCATCAAGAGCCACCACACACAGACG